>NW_024425563.1:31931608-31982602 GCF_017311325.1 Ursus maritimus
TCTGGTTTTGTACAACTGAGCTGTTTCCGTGTGACAATGGTTGGCTACTGGCATGCTTTTTGGCTGACCACATCTTTCATTCTCCAACAGGACATTTAGAATCTTAAAGATCCCATTAACCTAAGATAAGACAATGCGCCCTTTCCCCCCTCCTCATCCTCTCTTCTTCATCCCCCTGCCCCCAACTCCAAGCAGCTTGTCACATGGACCTAAGTGGGAAGGCATGTTTCTGGCACTTCCAAGAAGAATAGAGTCTAATGCCTTATTTAAATGATATTAATTATAATGCTTGTATCAAAGATAATAAATTTTAGAGACAAGAAAATTAAGAAAATCTATGTAGAATGAAGTGAAATTATAAAATTCACCAACTCCATTCTAGGCTTTTGGATAGTGGGATGTACTGGTTAAGAGAAGAGCTCTGGATTTAGACCAATATAAATATACATCTTGACTTCACAGTAATTAGCTGGGTGACCTTGTATAAACTCTTCATAATCTTTCTAAGCCACGTATTTCTTAGGTGTAGAATCTGTTTGGAATTGAAGAATTCGCCAAGATAATATAGACAATCCCTGGTACATGGAAAGTGCTTAGTAAATATTAGGAGATAGTGGGAGACCAAAGTACAGATTTCAAGAACTACATGAGAGGATATTTTGAATTCTGTGGCATATTAAACTGTATCTATGTTTCTGTTGTTAATTTACTGAAAAAAAATGTCAGTAAATTCAAAATCCTCTTCCCTGGACACTAAGGTTGGGAAGAGGAATGTTGGGAGAGAGAAGGCTCATGGAGCTGGGAGAAGATGGAATCACCTCCATACCCCCCATTTTATGATTATGTAGTGGAAACCCATCATTTTTCCTCAAATCTGTAGTTTTTCAATCTTTTATTAAGGTTGAGAAGCAGTAGTTGGGCCATTTAAACACATTTTCTTAAGACTGACCTAAGGGTTCCCAGATTTTAGTAGACAAAAAGAATCACCTGGAATGCCGAGAAAAATGCGGTTGCCTTCTCCCAGAGATTTTGACTTAGTAAGGATGGACTGGGATCTAGGAGTCTGCATATTTGATGTGATACATATGTCTTAATTTAAATTTACTTGATAATTAATTTTAATTAATAATTCATTTGATAATTAATAGATCAATATTTTTAAAGCAGGTATTTGGCAGACCAATTTGAGAAGTATTTCCCTAAAGCTATACAAATATTATTATGAAGAAGCTCCTAATTTTCAGAGCACATGTATTTACCTAAAGAATTTCTTTATCCTGTTTCTACATTTCCTTTTCAACAGAATAACTAAGCTTTGATCAAATTTCCAGAAGCAGCAGATTTGGTGGCTCATTGTTTTTTCATAACAACTTATACATATCTACTAATCCCAGAATCTGACTCGGTTCTTCAGTAATAGTGGCTAAAGTGACAGAGTGTGACTTGGGAAAGACATGAGTTGTGTTGCTACCCTTAACAGCGGCAAAAGCAACTGAATCAGGGGCACCTGTGTGGCTCAGTTGGTTAAGCCTCCTCTGACTCTTGGCTTTGCTCAGGTCATGATCTCAGGGTTCTGAGACTGAGCTCCACATTGGGCTATGTGCTCAGTGCAGAGTCCGCTTGGGATTCTCTCCCTTTCTCTCTCCCTTCCCCTCTGCTCCTCCCCCCACCACCCGCACCCCCGCAAATGCTCTCTCTAAGAAACAAATATCTTTAAAAAAAAAAAAAATTGAATCAGCAAAGCTTTACATGAGTTCAAAAAGGCTGCCAAATTACTAAGCTAATATCTCAAGGGATCCAAAGACTCTGTTCAAGGATTAAATCTGATATATAGGGGCACCTGGGTGGCTCAGTCAGTTAAGCATCTGCCTTTAGCTCAGGTCCTGATCCCAGGACGCTGGGATCGAGAACTGAACCCCAAGCCCCAAGCCCTGCATGGGGCTCCCTGATGAGCAAGGAGCCTGCTTCTCCCTCTCCCTCTGCTGCTCCCCCTGCTTATGCTCTCTCACTCTCTCTCTTTCAAATAAATAAAATCTTTAAAAAAATTCCAATATACAGTTCTAAATGTAATCACCTTATGTTTATATTTCATAGGAAATATTATTTTTAGTTTTAAAAAATACATCAATTTTTGTTGTCAAGGAATTATATTGTTGACTTCCAGTTAATTTTATTATGTGAGATGACCTTTCTTCAGTCAATTTTATAAATCAATAAAAAACTTAGGTTCGCTTCATTAAATGGGCCAAGGGAAAGATCTATAGATGTATGATGGCCTTTGTGCTCCAAAGGGGAAAAAACTGCATCATTAAAAATATTAACATAAAAATTCTGGTAAAAGAAGAATAATTAGAATGTATAATAAGTTTTGATATACATTCTAAGTTTCTAAAGTACTATATTATGGGAACATACCAGACACTCAATATTTATGTTAAATAAATGCATGTGTTCACGAATGAATGACTGAAAATCACATATGCATTTTAAAGTTATACATTAATGAGTTCATTTTGTAGTGATTGTCTTTCTAATAAAATTCCATTGCATAAAACTTAGTTCTGATGTTATTGGGATGGCTACCTCTGATCTTTAATTTTATCAATTTATAAACTCTTTAATATGTGAATACAATTTTGGATCTCATTATAGGTATATATATATATATATACTTTTTAAATTTTTATTTGAATTCCAGTTAACATATTGTGTAATATTCATTTCAGGTGTACATTACAGTGATTCATCACTTACATACAACACCCAGTGCTCATCACAAGTGCCCTCCTTAATCTCCATCACCTTTTTAACCCATCCCTCGACCCACTTCCTCTCCGTAACAATCAGTTTGTCCTCTATAGTGAAGAGTCTGTTTCTTGGTTTGCCTCTCTTTCTCTGTCTCTTTTAATGTAAATACCCAATGTCTAACTATTTAAAAGATGTTGGTCCTAGTTGACTCCATAATCAAATTAACCCATGGAGAATTTATTTGCATTGTGCACTTTCATTCACAATGTGTATATACAAGCTATGCATTGACTTTTCTGCATAAAAGAGAGTAACCCTGTTAGATATCAGGTGACAGGGGTAGAAAAGAGGCTAATGCGAGTTTTTAGAAGTCAACCCTATCTTTGAGCCAAAAGGTAGAAGTGCTTTTGGTAATAAATATTTCATCAACCTACTTATTATTTTATTGAAAAAAATGTATTCAGAGGTCCAAGACTAAAATGAATTAAAGGTTCTCTTTTTTTAAAGACTAAATTGTGGTACATACATTTAGGAAAAAATTTTGGAAATAATTATTTTTATGACCTGATTTTAAATTAAACTATCAGACATCCTGAAAACTAACATGAGATTGGAAGAGAAAAATATTTTTGGGGAAAAGTCTATCTATGGCAAAGTTGGTTATCATTGAAATTCTGAAGAGAAAATGATAGTGTACTAAGCTGGAATTTTCCTATAAAGTCCCACATATTACACAAGCAAGCAAAGGAAACTGATTTTCCTATTTTGTGTTATACTTCAGAACACATGGATTTGGTAAAAACAACTAATATTTTGATTCAAAATTTGACATTTTATCTTCAGAATACTAAAGTTTAAGGTCCACATGTACAAGTAAATTTTACATTTCCATCAGAAATTAAATTTTAGAATTATATCCATAAACTTTAGTCAAGTTTTAGTCAATTCAACAAGTATATCTTAAGGGCCTATTAGGTCAAGGAGTCAGACAGATGCTTGGTATCAAAAAAATGGATAAGAGCCTCTGCCTTGAAGGACACATCAAAAGATGCATATGCAATCAGAAGTCAAGAAGAAATGGTCGATAGGTCCCTATGAGACAAAACTATTCTGAGAAATTAACTAATAGCTGTTAAGCTACTATTTTCCTCTTCGGAAAAGTCCATTTTGCTTCACTTTCTTTTAAAATCTGTTTGTTTCACTTCCTTTTAAAATTACTCAATTACTGGATAACAATAATGTGAATTACATATGAGCCTTGAAAACTTTTCCTAGATCTTTTAGTAATTTTAAAGCTGTATTTTGAAGCTTCTTGCAATAGACTTTTTAAAAAAGAACATTTTGTGACTGAGTTATGTAAATACCTAATGTGCAACTGTTGAAAACTATATGTGAAAACTATATGAAATTCAAATTTCAGTGCCCATAGTGAAGTTTTACTGGAACACAGCCATGTCCATTTGTTTGTCTACTGTCTCTGGCTGCTTTCCCACATCGGCAGAAACCACATGGCCCACAGCGTTGAAAATATTTACTATCTGGCCCTTTACAGGAAACGTTTGCCAAACTCTGATCTAAAGTATAGCAATGAACTTGGGGTACGTGGGTGGCTCAATCGGTTAAGTGTCTGACTCTTGATTTTGGCCCAGGTCTCCATCTCACAGCTATGAGTAGGCTAAGAGCCTACTTAAAATTTAAAATAATAATAATAATAATAATAATAAAGTATAGCAATGAACCTGGGTTGAGAAAGTAAAGCTTTGTTAGCTCTATTTTCCAGAGTTCACAGGGATGTTTAAAATAAACAAAATGTGCAAAGAGAGCTTCCTATATAGTTTCTCCAAGATGCTGCCTCTAGAAGTATGACTGGTAACCCCCACTAGTAGGAGATTCATTCTCTTGTTGCTCCCACAACCAACACTGGATTCCAAACTCTGGCCTTGAACTTCCTCTAAACACAGCTGTCAGACTTCTGGGATTCTGCCTTTTCAGCTTAATTTTCACATATTGACTTGACTGGTACCAGATGAAATCTGTGGGTCTCTCTTTCAAATTACGAACTTCAAGTTAAGAAAATCACTAGGCATTTGGGGGGGGCGGGAGGGGAGTGCAGGGTGATGGTCCTGTGGAAGCTCAGTAGGCAGTGCTAAGACAGAGAGCTCTGTGTGTTTTAACAGGCTCAAAGTTTGAACATGAAACAATGATACCTAATCTTTTGCAGAGTAATGAGAATCTTTTGTTAACGCACACGCAAAATATCTCATGCTAGTAGGCGTGCGCTGATTGACTCAGTCACTGCAGACAGTACCTGCAGCCCCAGCCGATTTTCATACCTCTTTGAATGTCTATGATCATAGAAATCAGATATGTAAAAACCACTGTGAAAGAAGTGAAATTCCAGTGAGATGGGGGCACTTCAGACCCCACCTGAGTAGGTGGGTTTGGAGAGGGAGGGTCGTAGGAGGGTTTTAAGTAGAATTTCTAAGTAGATCTTACCCCTTGCCATCCCTAGAACACGGCTGCTGATTCCTGACACTCTCAGGGTGACTCCATAGCACAACAAAGCCAAACAAGTAGCCACTTTAACTCCTTCCCTGGACACCACCCTGGACTTTACTGAACAGCGTGAGGGCAGTACTTATAATCCTGACTGTCACCTCGGACTTCTTAATTTCTCTTACCTCAAGCTGGAAATCACTTTACTATATTTTCAAATAACCATATTACCTGGCCTTGAGCCATATGCATCATTTCCTTCTTTACCTTAAAGAGAAGCAGAGGGTCCACTAGGCCTCCACTCCCACCCCCAAGCCTTCTCCCAATCTCCTCACCCAGAATACTTCACCATCATCCCCCCATTACCCAAGTCAGCACATCTAGACATTATCCCTGATGCTTCTCTCTCCTTCACCTTTCACAGCTAATCAATTCTAATCAATTGCCACGCCCACTCCCACTCCCAAATGTCTTTTTTTTTTTTTTAAAGATTTTTTTACTTTTAAGGAACCTCTACACTCAACATGGGGCTAGAACTCACAACCCTAAAATCAAGAGTCACACACTCTACCGACTGAGCCAGCCAGGCGCCCCCCCCCCCAAATGTCTTTCAAATCCATCTTTCTATCCCTACAGCTCCCCATTTCCTTGGCAAAACTGCAACAGCTTTGAACTGGTCGTGTCACTCCTCTGCTTGAAATCCACGGCTTTTCACTTCCAATCTGATAACGCCCCAACAAAGCTCACCAAGCCCCTTATAATCAGGCCCTGGCTAGAATTTCAGACCCATCTCCCACAAATCTGTCACACAGCATATGCTCCAGTCACAGAGAATGTCTCTGAATTCTTTGAAGGTGTCATGCTCCCTCTTGCTGCCAGTCCTATACAAAGTCTGCTCCTTCCATGTTTACATTTTTCCCAACCCATCCCTGCCCTCTCTGGACAATCTCCTTTAGGTGTCAACTCGGGAGTCACTTCTCCAGCAAGCCTGCCTTAGCCAGCCTTACACTGGATTCCATGCTCCAGGGAGTGTTTTTACAAGCCCCTGTGACTCTGGGTTTCAGAGAATTCATTCCACTAAGGCAACACCAATTTCTTTCTTGTCCACCTCAACCTTAATAACACTCTGCGTAGAATACAGAAGGTGGTGAATGAATGAATTAGGGCATCCTCTAAGCTGCCCTGAATCATTACCTGCAAAGGAAGTACTGCTCTGATTCAGCTCTGTAAAGCCACCTCTGGGAGATTTCTCTGATTCTATCAGAGTAAAGCCCAGTTTCAGGGCTGAGAATACTAATAATAAGGAGAAACCTTTAAATCATTTCCTAATCCCACGAGCAAGGAACTAGCAAGCAGGCTTCCCCAGAAAGGCTAAGACCTGGCCATAAAGGGACACAAGAAAAATTTGACAGAATTATTGTTCTGAGCAATAAGAATCTATCCACGGCCCTGCTTGCGTTGACCCTTTTCTATCAGAATGAAGGTGCATTACAAAACTGTTGAATGTCATCAATCTACCACATCTATAAGCCTCTCAGGTCGATCACTATGGAATCATTATCATCACAAAGAGATATTTATTAAACCATTACACACAGGAGTTTTGCTATGGTCTGAATACTATATTAAATGAATCATAGAAGGCCCTGACATCCAGGGCTTTACACTTTGAAATCGTCATCGATGTTAAAAGACAGTAATAAGCTAATGGAGCTGCAAAGAGAATAGCAACTTGACAAGCCTTGCCACTTGGAAAGAGCTGTGAAAGCCAGATCTTTCAGAGCTCTATAAGAAATATATTCATTCTCTACACCAAGCAATCTATTTGAATTTTTACAAGTTTCTTGCTACAGGAAGCCTAAGCTCCTGGCTGACATAAAGCTCAATAGTTAAGTCACTTTGTAATGCTAATTTTCCCTCTCAAACAACTACCGGGTGAATTCTGCGGGAGCTGGTGAGAAGCACCTGAAATTGTACTGTTTTGCTCAGTGATAAGGTACTTAACATATTGGATACATCACACCTTCGGTCAGGGTCCACAACCAGACCTCCCTCATAATCTGTTTTCCCCTCTTGACCTCATTGCATCTCCGGGATTTGGTTCCAGGGACGTACGTACTCTGCACAGATGCGTCAGGAATCCGTGGAATCAAAATTGCCAAAATTGCTGCTGAGTCAGAGGTGTTTTTAAAAATTTGACAAACAACATATAGCTGCATGCTGAATGGTTAACACCCTTCCCTGATGGTTTTGCAATCCTATACTTATATTGTAGCTGTATCACACGGAAATTACAGGTTCCTATGAAACAACACTAACAATAATAATACAGTTTATAGAGGTGCTCGTTTACGGGCCTTTTAAACAAGTTTGAACATTTATGCATGGAATATTATCACACTAAGTCCTACTTCCTCCCGCAAAACATAAACGGAAAACTGGAAAACCATGATTTCCCTAGTGTATTGGCTGGCTCCAGAGATATTTTGATTGTCATATCAAACATAAAATATTGATGAAGGAGTTAAGAAAAATAGATTCCACTTCTCTGTTTAACAAAGAATTGAACATTATTAAAGCTAAACTATCTGCTATGCGTTTTTAAGTATATAAGAATACTTCTGGACTGTCAAGTAAGTAATAATTTGAACTACTGAAATACACTTCAAAACCAAGGAGGAATTTTTTAAACTAGCAAAATTAACCAAAAGGAATTTAATTATATATACATATATCTTATATATTTATATATATGTATATATAATTTCAATTTCAATGCAAAAGAGATAATCTTAGAATTCTCAAAGTTAAACCAATCAAGATTGACACATCCCAGGCTGGAAAATCTGAACTATATCATAAAACATGATCAGCAAAAGATGGATGGATAGAAAGGGATAGTCAGGGACTGATGTAGGGAGTAAACATTTGTCAGTGTTCAGGCAACACTGTCCAAGAGAAAGGGGTGACTGTTCCAAAAGTGGTCTCCTTCAATTCCTAGAAGAGACAAAGCCAAAAGAGTACAAGGAAACCCTGCGTTGTCCTCATTGGATGACATTTGCACACTGACTGACTAGATGGACTCATGGTATTCAGGTCCCCTTGGCAGCTAGACATCTCAAGATGAATTGTGCATTTCATGTTGGCCTTTTGTTTCATGCATCTATTTCTTTTGATTTGGAGAGGCTCAGTTTTGGCTGAGAGACAAACCTGAATGCACATGTATTGATCAGGATAGGACTAGACCCTTGTTTGAGCAGCCAACTGTCTTTCTCCACAGCAGTTCCATGAATGCTCACCAACAAACGGCAAAAATACTTATGACTCTGCCATAATTTTAGATTTCCTCATACCTTACAAACAAGTAGTGAAATGTAAATATAAAACCACTGTAACAGATTTTTTTACAATGTGCCATAACTTACATAATCAAACAAGTATGGTTCTCTTCAAAACTGTGATCTTTATGGTTCTTTCATTATAAACTTATTGTAATTATGCTTCTGTTGCTCAAAGCACTTATATTAAAAAAAAAAGCACTTACATTTCTCTTCATTGGGAAATGTCTAAAGCTTGCAATACATTTTTTTGAATGATAATACCTAAACTTAAGTATCACTTGGCTGTTAACAAAGCAAATTATGATGAAGAATCTTTACACCTTCAGGGTGGATTTGATTTCAAGATACAATCAAAAGTCATTTAGGAGCAAGTTCAAGTGACCAGTCTGGGCAAGAGGACTAATAATCTAATGCAAGCTATGACTAAAAATAATGGCTAAAAAGTAATGACACCACTATATACCCAAGAGAAGAAACTTATATACTGTTTTTAAGGGTAATTTCATAAAAAGAATCCAAAAATATTTTGATCAAAGGCAGAATGTTTAGAATGAGAGCTTCGTTTTCACTGATAGCTATTCTGATGCACCACATCCATTCTAATACATAAATTCTAGTTTGTTTAAAAACCTCTCATTACTTTGTGTTCAGTAGTTAACAAAAGTATCTTAGGGACACCTGGGTGGCTCAGTCAGTCAAGTGTCTGCCTTTGGCTCTGGTCATGATCCCAGAGTCCTGGGATCAAGCCCACGTCAGGCTCCTTGCTCAGTGGGGAGCCTGCTTCTCCCTCTGCCTGCAGCTCCCCCTGCTTGTGCTCTCCCTCTCTCTTTGACAAATAAACAGAATCTTTAAAAAAAAAAAAAAAAGTATCTTAAATGATTTAGTACTTATGAAAGTATTTTAAATGATCTTATTATTAAGCTGAGACTTATGCAATTCTTGGCCTTAGATCCTAATATTACTGTATTTACTCTTTGATCTTATTTGAGACTTCTCTGTGGAGTTTATCAGGAACCCCATTCAGTTTTGTAAGAATCTGTGGCACTTGGATTCTGTGGGGCTCTGACAATTATTCAAGAATTGATCTAGACTCCTGGTATGCCATGACTAAAATTCAAGGTATTCAAGACTTCAGATGTCTTTCAAATTTTGTACTTGATGGGAAGCCCATGCAAAATTTAAAAAGTACTTAAAATTATCCCAAACTTTATTACCTTTTCCAATAATAAAACCTAAACAATGAGAAATTTAATATAATCTATAACCCAAACCATAACAGCTTTACTCTTTGATGATTCTGAAACTGAAGGGATCATATTCAGAAAGTTAAACTGTTAAGTATTTAACAACATATGATATAAGCATATGACTAGTAAGGCCATGCTAGATGAAATCTTACCTAAATTAAATTCTCATCGAGGCCCATTCTTACAGACTGATAGTCACAAAATTATATTCAACAAAGATGAATTGAGGATCTTATATAAACAAAGTACTTGGTATTATAATGAATGTAAAAATATGACAATAATACTAGCTAACATTTACTGGGCTAACCACTTTACATGCATTTTCTCAACAGATTAACCCCTATGACATAGGTCCTATTAGTCCTGAGTTTTAAAGATCAAGTCACACAAACACAGAGATGTTAAGGGACTTGCCTCAGGTCACACAGCTGAATCGAAACAATCTCAATCAAAACAGTCTGAATCCAAAGCCTAACACCCTTGACCACAGAGCAGTAGTGGTCAATGCAGAAAACAAATTGCTGACCCAATGCAGAAAATAAATTTCTTACCCTTTAGAATTAAAACCAAGAAGGAAGTTTATAATCACTGCTATTTTAGGTGATTGTCAGTTCCCATAAATAGTAGAAACTTAACTTTTAAAAATAACACCTCTTCTTAGAGCAATTTATTATGAAATAGTTTGGAGAACAGGAATGAGTATGCTCTTAACAAACTTCGTAGTCATTATAATACATTTTTCTTAAACAAATCAACCTCAAAGCATTTTTTAAAACTATACTAAAATTTATAGGTGATCTGTTAAAAAACTATTTTGATAGATCAACAGTGATCTAATTTAAATCAACAATGTGCTAATTAAAAGTTCCTTAGCACTTAGAAGTAGGCCTACTATATTCATGTTTCTGAAAACTGCATTTTTACACTTATTGGCACTTATGTTCTCACTGTGCTCTACTAAAAAGTCTACAGTTTAGGCCAGTTAGTATTCTGATTTTGTAAGTAGTAGGAAAATAAATGGACAGATAATTCAACTTTTATAGATGGAGTAACAAAAGGTGCTGAAAACATAAATACAGAAGGTAATTTCAAAGAGTAAAGTCCTTCTCTCTTATCCACAGGGACGAACTTTCCTTCAATGGTCAACGGCCATTCCTTAGCACCTGAGTTCCACGCTTACTGCACATGCAGAGAATAAAACATAGAAAGATATGAAAGTCCCTTCCCCCCACACACATACGGGTATATTTATATTTGGCTTTTTTGATACCTAAGTACGCTGATTCATTGGATAATTATGAGTCAAGTAATATTCCATGACAGAGCTATACCTATTCATTCATTCACATAATATAACAGGAACAAAGTAGATACTGTATCCAAAGAACACTTCAAATTTAAAATGCTACATCTAATTACACTTGGCCTAAGACTCTGAACTTAGACTCCATTTTTCAAAACATCATTAGATGAAGTTTGCAAGCTTTTATGGCTTATCACATGCAAAGTAGGATAAGAGTATAATTTATTACATGTCAGTTGTGCATAACTTCAGTATCCAGTCCTATGGCTTCACATTTCCATGGTAATTCTGATCCCCCCACCCCACCCTGTAAAAATGTATGACTTGTAGGGGCACCTGGGTGGCTCAGTCAGTTGAGCACTGGACCCTTGATTTCGGCTCAGGTAATGATCTCAGGGTCTGGGATGGAGCCCGTGTTGCCCTGCTTGGGATTTTCCCTCTCCCTCTGCCCATCCCCCCTCTCTTTAAAAACTAAAAGTTTAACTTGTAGAATTGGCTTTTTTAAGAGAGATATTTCAAAGGATTTGCTTTCATCCTTAAAAGAATAATGGAATGGTGGCAAATACTCTTTAGATTTACTCAGTATCATAACAATAAAAAACTTTATTTAAGCTCATATTACCCACTTTACTCATCTCCCCTAAAAAAAGTTCAATATTCAGTCAACAAGCGTTTTCTGAGTACCTACTACATGCAAGCATGGCACTTGGAATAGTATGCCAAAAGACATCTAAGTTTCCAAGGCATGAAGTGGGTGCAACAAGGGACCAAACTGAAGTATCTGTTATCAACAAGTTTCTCATTCACTAATTCCTTAGAAAAACCAAAGAAAACACTTGCACAGTAGCACATTTGGGTCTGCAGAGTGCAACTTTCAGTTGCAAGTAGTTCAGATTTCAAAGTTAAGCTAAAGCTCTCTATCCAAACAAGCTTTAGTTTATTCTTTAATCTCTTCTTCACGTTTTCTATTTTGTTCCCAAAATCCACATTCTCTTCCATAACAATGAATGATAGCGCATCTTTAAAAAAAAAAAAAAAAAAGCTATTCCTCTTTCCCCAAAACCCAGCCCATACACACACCCTCTTCTTTCGTGGGCACGTGTCCTTCCAAAACTCGGCAGGACACCCCCTCACCTGAAAAAAAGTTTGGAGAGGACGCTGGCCTTTTCCAGAGGCGACCTCTGCATGGTCTCTGTGGGCGTCGGGGTCCCTGCCGGGGCAGGCTGGGCTCGAGCTCCTAATGCCAAACGCCCTACTTCTCTGGCGCAGGCTGCTCGCCCCTTTTTCTCTGACCTGCTGTGATGTCATTTGCTTCCAACCCCCCCCCCACCCCACTCCTACCCCACACACCTCCCCTTTCCTTGAGCTCCTTCCCCCGCCTCCACTGCCCAGGTTAAAAGCTGGGCGCTCTCTGGTCCAGCCCCCAATTTGCCCTAGCGGCTTTCTCCACCCCCTGTGCACCCTGACCGATCTTCCTTCTTTCCTCCGCTTCCTAGCTGCCCTGCGTCTCCCTTTCCCCATCCTGACTCCCATTCTTCCTCCTTCGCGCGCGCTCCTTGCGCGCCCGCGTGCCTACCGTCCAGCCCCCACCGGGCCCGCAGGTGGGGGACAGCCGCGGCCGCTCTCCGGGTCCTGTCTCCGACGCTCAGCAGGAGCAGAACCAGTCCGGGGCAGCCTCCTGGACCGTCCTCCGCGCCAGGTTCCGCGGGCCGCTACGCACGCGGCCGCCAACTTCTGAGCCTTCTTCCTCACCCTTCTTCCGAGAGCCTAGCCAGGTTCGCGTTCCGTTTGCAAGGTGCATTTTGAAGGGGGAACGAAAATCTATGTCTCCCGTATCAAAATGCAGTCTTAGAGACCCGGAAAGTTCCGCGGCAGCGTCTGCTGTGTTCACCTTAGCGCTTCCTTTGAGTGTCGGAGGGAAGAACCAAGCTTTGTTAGTTCCAGGCTTAGGTGAGCTGAGTGCGGCTGAGGCTCTTGGCAGACGCACTCCTGAGAAATCCTATAAGGTGGTAATCCCTTTGTCCTGTACGCGCTCAGGATTTGTACATTGTCTGAAGTTTCCAGCCCGGCTTGCGTTCTGAAGGAAGGCTTTTGTGTGTGTTAGCGACTAAGATGACAAGTCTACAGTGTGTAAACTAACCCGCCCCTCCTATAGATTTCCTAGTCTCAGTCCGCAAAACATCTTGACTAATACACCGAAAGGAATCCAGTCTTTGAAGGGAAGGGAGCGCGTTAACCCCGACCTGACTCAGAGAAACGCCATCTTCGACTCTATGAGGGCATCTAAGCTTTCCCAGGTGTGGGCGCCTTAACTTCCCCCAGGTTTTGGTGTATGGATTGTGCGCCTGCCTGATGCCTTTTAAAGAGCCAAGACTTTAATTCCTGAATCCTACTGTGTAAAAGCAAAGGCACATTGAATTTAAATCGAAAAATTCAAATGAAAGTAAAAATCTTTGTCTGAATATTGCCTCTACAACTAAGGAAAGGGTGTTTACTTGTAAATTACCTTATTGTTGACTTGTGGCCACCCAAATACAGTACAAATAAAACGTGCATTTCACAATAATTGAAAGGAACACGCATTTAAATTAATGAACGCATTCAGCAGGTTTTTATAGCTTCATTTTGAATTTCAATGTCACCTTTTTTTTCCATCTTAATGTGGGTTGTATCAACATTTAAATTCCACTATGCTATATTTTAACAGTAAATAGGAGCAAAGATATAACTCAAAAATGCATGGAGTTAGATACCAAGAAAGAACTTCAGCATTTCTAACTCATGATCCCTGCTTCAAATCCTGTACCCATGTTTTTCTCTCTCCAGTATGACATACAAATTAAGGCTCTCTCGGTCTTTATTATTGACTTTTCCCAGGTATGTGATTGAACTCATTCCATCCATTTTCCCACCCCCACTCTATTGTTTGCTTTATAACTTCTAGTGTGACCCATCAAATATAGTACACACATTTTGAAATGAATTAGCAATCAGTTCCTCTTTGTTACCAAAGAGCAAGTGATAATAAAGGGATTAACAATTAAGTTCCAAAGAACACAGAAGCTGACCAACTGATACGGTTTGAAAAGATCCCAAGTATTTGTCAATCCATCTCCTTCCTCTGGAAAGAATAAATGAAATAGTGACTATTTCTTGAGTTCTTAGTAGTTGCCAGGTATCATCTCATGTAAACCTTACAACAACCATGTAAACAGGTGTTATTTTCCCCAATTTTCAGTTAAGGAAACAGATGAGAGAAGTTAGGTAAATGTCTGTAATGGTAGAGCTAAGATTCAAACTTGGTCTAATCCAAACCATGACTTCTAACAGTGTGTAACATTGCTTCTCATCAAATCATCCCTCCTGTATTGATATGCCATAACTTACACACCAACCCAGTTTTTCTCCTCATATTGGTTTCATGAAATCATAACTGCTAGACCTATTCAGGACTGAGGTAAGAAAGCAGAAATCTGCAAACCAAGTAGCTACTGGAGTTTTATATTTTTAATAAATGACATTTAATTATGATATTCCATTTTAAGTGTGTATACACACATGCATATAGGAAGACCCCAGATTTTTTTCATAGAAGATTACATCCCAGATTTGTTCTGGGCATAAGTAAGATTTCACTATTATTCAGAACATTAACACTGTTAGCAGATATGAACAAACTGAACTGAGACATGATACTCTAAATTTGCATCTAGGTACATACCTAATGCGGGAATGTAGACTTATCCTCCAGGAAAGTGTTCAAAGTGGCTGAAGGTCATGACTGAAATCCTAAATGTGGCTTTGAGATGTCAGGAATAGGAAAGAAATCAATGGCTAGGATGAGAATGGAAAGAGGTAGTGAGAAACTGTGCAGCTCTTCTCTCCAAGCTGCTGAAATATCAACTCATAAAATTTTATTATAATAGCTTGTATTTGTTGAGCACTTACTGTATATAAGCTAAGTGCTGTGCCAAATACATGGTATGCTTTGCCTTTTTTAATCCGTATAATACTTTCATGGGACAAGGTGTCTTCTTCATTATCCATATATTACAGGTGAAGAAACTAAAGTACAAAAAGGTTAGCAATTTTCCCAAGCAAGTTGCACAGTATATAATAACAGGGAAAACAGATTTGAACCTAAACATTCTGTTGAGGGAGCCCAAGCATTTAACCACTATACATACCTCCCCTACAGAATTTCCTACTGTTTTAAGCAGAATTGACATTCAATTTAGAAGATTAGGTGACCAGGGGCACCTGCCTGGCTGGCGCAGTTGGTGTGGCATGCAACTCTTGATCTTGGGGATTCTAAGTTCAAGGCCTATGTTGGGTATAGAGATTACTTAAAAATAAAACATCTTTAAAAAAAAAGATTAGGTGGCCATTTGTATGGCATTTTTTTATTGTGGTAAAATGCATATACATACATCAAATTTACCATCTAAAACCATTTTTTTAAATGTTCAGTTCAGTGGTAATACACTCACATTGTTATGCAACCATCACTACCATCCATCCCTACAACCCGTTTTATCTTGTAAAACTGAAACACTATACCCATTACACAATAACTCCCCAGTCTCTCCTCATAGCCCCTGGCAACCACATCTCTACTTTATCTTTATGATTTTGACCTAAGTACTCCCATATAAGTAGAATCATACAGTATTTATCTTTTTGTGACTGACTTATTTCACTTAGCATAGTGTCCTCAAGATTTATCCATGTTGTAGCATATTGCGGAATTTCTTTCCTTGTTAAGGCTAAACAATATTCCATTGTATGTATGTATAACATTTTGTTTATCGATTCATCCACTGGTGAACACTTGGGTTATAGCAATTGTGACTAACACTGCTATGAACATTGGTGTACAAATTGTGTGCCATCATTTTAAAGGTATGTTAAGAAGAAATAAGAAGAGCCAGTCTGGCTCAGTAGGAAGAGCATGTGACTCTTGATGTCAGGGTTGTGAGTTTCAGCCCCATGTTGGGTGTGGAAATTACTTTTAAGAAATTAATTAATAAGACGCGCCTAGATGGCTCAGTTGGTTAAGCATTTGCTGTCTGCTCAGGCTCAGGTCATGATCCTGTTTTCTTTTTACTCATCTTTTGTTTAATAATACAGTATATGCAATCAAATAACAATTTTCTCTTGGGCTTACTGACCTAAGAGTTGAACTGTCATCCTCAAGGGGAAATCTGAAGATGCTCAAGAGATGAATGACTACCATTAATCTTGTCGGAGGCAAGAGCTCATTGCTAAGGCAAGTATTCAGAATAAGGCAGAATCGACACTCTTCAATTCAGACTCTACCAGTAATCATCAAAATTCTCTGAAGACGGTACCACAGCACAATAGAAAGAGCTTGGGCTTTGAGAAAATAAAAAGCTAAATTTTCAGTCCTGGCACCACTGCTTACTTGACTGTGTGGTCACTTTTCTGGTGTCAGTTCTCTTCCCTGAAAATGAGGTTGATAATACCTACCTCATGCACAGCACAATGAATCCAGACAACAATATTGTACTGTAATCATCAAACTTGCTACGAGACTAGAATTTAATTTTTCCAACTACTAAAAAGAATAATTAGGTAAGGTGATAGAGGTGCTAATTATCGCTACAGTGGCACTCATCTTACAATATGAGTGTGTCAAATTAACATTTTGTACTCCTTACATTTACGTAAAGTTACATGTCAAATATATTTTAATAACAAAAAATAATAAAAAATACCCACCTCACGGGGTTGTTGAATGGATTAAGTCAGGTTCTTTCTACCTCAGCACTACTGACATTTGAGGCTAGGTAATTAATTCTCTGATGTGGGGGACTGTTCTGTGCATTACAGAATGTTTAGCAGCATCTCTAGCTTCTACCTACTGAACGCCAGTAGAACTAGCCAGTCCACCACCACCGGAATTGTGACAACCTAAACTGTCTCCAGAGATTGCCAAAACTCCTGGAAGACAGGGAGGGCAACACTGCCCCTGGTCGAGAATCACTGGATGAAATTACTTAAATATAATGCACGTAACAGACATAAAGGGTTTCAAATTGAATAAGCACTCAATGAATTTTAGAAATTATTGTTACATATCACTGGTGATAAATCAGAAATCAGTATAGCATTGCAAAAGAAAATGCTAAAGAAACTGAACTCCCTAAGGCTATCAGAATTTTCAGGAACATTGGATTCTCTCATTCCCTCTAAAGTTATTTGCTTGTAGTTAGACTAGATGAAAAGGGGAAAATTCAGGTACCCTCTCAACTATAAGATAATTTCAATTTAGAGACAGAACTAGATTTTTATATGGTGGAAGTCCTCACTCCCTTTGCACTGAAATGACATTTGAAAGCTCTGTTTTTCAGTTCCTCAAATTTTCAGCTCATCACCAGTGTTATATTCTTAACTACTGTGTCCAGATGGAATTTGGCACCCTCATGGGTCTTCTGTAAATTAAAGGCACTTCCTCATAAAGGAAATCTTAAAGATCCTCAATTTGTACAAAATGAGAGCTTATTAATGCTATTAATAAACTGGGACAATTATGAACAATATTTTGAATGATGTAATTTTGTCATGAGCATAAAAGTTAGTAATTCTGGAGTTTCCTAAAACTGCTGTTCATGAAACGTTTCATTATTTATACTGGTTCCCTTTTCATTTTCCTGCCTAAGCTTTTTTAGAAACAAGAGAATTTATAATACCAGATCAAATTTTCACTAGTGATCTCAGGCTGAAAGCCAGATGTTATCTATAGAATTAAAGCTGTGGTCTTATATACACGGACTCTAGGAAGAAAAGTGTTAGTTTTTTTCTTCAGGTAAATTCTGTACTAACTTATATGGTACATGGAAGAGTCACATTTGGAAAGGCAGTGGAGTACAGTAAGTAGTTACTTATAACTCCTTTCCCCCAAATAGATAATTTATAATAACAACATGTAAATAAAGAAGGTATGTGAAATAAAGCATTAGAGAGACTCGGTCGGAGACAATTAATGCATCTAGGAACTAAAAGTAATTGTAAAAGTCTTAACCCTCAAAGCCCAGCAGGTTGTATTGTTCCCATTGTCTGATATTTGATAGAAGTTAATATGCAAGTTCACCTGGAAATAAAAGCCATCCTCTGTTCACCCCAATCTTGGAAGAGTTTGCCATTGAAAGGCTTGTAAAATTGTCACTGATATCACAGATGTCATTTTCAGCTATAATTCTTTTCAGAAACATTTATTTTATGGTCATTTCTTATACCGATTCATGACTTAACGACAAGGACACAACATGAAGTCAAATATTCGAGGGAGTTCTTGTTCAGCCTGGGAAACTATAACATCCCAGGTTCTATTTGCTTTAACTTACCCTACATAGACGAGTCTGTGAGATCTTATTCTTTCAGGACTATGCTGGTCATTTATTGATCTTCAAGTTCAGTGCAATGGGTGAAACTATGGTGATGAATCCATAGGGTCAGAATGACAACCAATTCCTGGTTCTGTGACTATGGCTCATTGGCCTCCATAGCCTACATCTCCTTGTCTCCCAGTGACTGGAACTTCTTTATTTTAAAGGCTGTTGAGAGGCAGCACTGATGAAACTATGGCAAAAGACTCTGGAACTCTTATTTACATGTGCAAAAAATTACGCTTAAAGACAGGTATGAAAACTGTCTAAATCATTTGTGGAACAAAGCATATCGAGCTAACTAAAGAAAATCAAATTGACACATATGTGTCATACCTTTCCTCTAAACAAACGCAAGGTTTTACCTAAAACTATAAAAATGGGAATTTTTTATAATAGCAAATTAAGCTTAGCATGATCCTGTTTTTGCAAGAAAAAAAAGTACAGGTTTTATATACGAATTTGTTTCATAAATTTATATTACATACCTCAGAAAAAGCTGGCATATTTCATTATCATTGTCACTCCATTTCACAGATGAAGAAAATGAGGTATAGAAGGTTAAATGCCAAGCACCAATTCGAGAACCAGAGCCAGAATTTGAATGAAGCTCCAGAGCCGAGCACTTGCTCACCATGCTGGGTGTATAACCGGACCGCACAGAATTGTGTTGTTTAAGAGGAGCTGCCTTTACAGTTTGTCCATTTGTTTCTCTATGTAGCTGAAAACAGGTACTTATCACAAAGGAGTTTTCTGTTTTGTTTTTTTCCTTTTTTCCTTCATTTCTTCAGAATCCATTAAGAGGACTATTTATTATAGGAATGGAAAGTAGGTAGGTGTCCGTGGGGAGGGAAGGACTGCAGAGAACCTTTTCTTCTCCTTTTCTTTTGAGATTCAACATAGTTAGAAATTATTTCATGAGTTGAGCTGACCCTGACTGAAATGTTCGACTATGCGCGCCAAGGGTGCCCAAGGCGGACTTGACACAACATGAGAGAAAAGGGTTAATGCCAATGCTTACTGCTTGGTGGGCGATGGGCCACTTTGCAGACAAAAGCGGAAGGTTGCCTCTATGTACCCAGCATGGATGCTGGGTAGGCTTTCAAAACTGCTGAAGAAACTTCAAAAGTCCAACTTACAAAAAAATTTCCGGACTTCTTGCTAACTTCAACATTTAAAAGTTAAAAAGACATGTAACCTTACTTGTATCCCAAGAAGTAGGTAAAGAGAGACGTACAAGTTGCACATATGTTTGCATGAGTATTGAATAAAAGCTTGGAGGGATATATGTCATCATCATTTTATGCCATAAATTTCTAAACATTTCAAATATTTTTGCAGCACAAACAAAAGGCATGCATCCTACGAAGTAAAATGGCTTTCTGACTCCATTTCACAAATGTTTTTGGAAAGCCTATAGTGTTCCAGCTTTTTGCCAGGAAAGGGAAAAAGTGAACAAGACAGAATTCTGCTACAATTTTCCAAAGGTTTCTTGGATCTTAAATTGCTACTCAAACTGGCAAAGCAAAGCATTAGTTGCCTAAGCCCAGAGGAAATGACCAACACCAACATTTCTTTCATTATTCTGGATTCTCGTTGGCCCAGCAAAATCCATAGGAACTCCCTAAATCTCTTTCACCTCCCTTTCTTTTACCCCCACTGCAGGCCTGCATTCTTTCCCCATTCCTGGTTTGGGGACTGAAAACAAAATCCTCTCAGAGATCATTACGTCTAGTCACAAAGATACCCTATGAGGAGTAGAAGAAAAATCTTTCCATCAGGTAACTTTAAACACCTGACCCATAATCAGCTCCCACCACCAGTAGTTCATTAGAAGATAATATTCTGATAAATCCTAGCAGTTTTACATATCTCTTTATATATCTTGTGTAAGTGCACCATATACTCCATTTCAGTTTTTGCATGTCAGGAATATTAATTTTTAAAACACAGACATATAAAATAAAACACAATTTTTTAAAACTCTATCTTGGCAATTTTTTCCTTAAAACAAACAAACACTAAAAGCCTCCAAAATAGGAGTGTCCCAGTCCTCTGTTTCTTCAGAAGACTGTGCAAACTCCCCTCTCCTCTCAGGAGAGGCCTGTGAGGAGCAGTAGTGGGTTCTCACACACCTGTCAATGCCAATGTCAATTCCCCAAAGTAAAGCAGGAGCTCCGCTCCTCATGCCCCTCGGGGCCCACAGGATACTCCTCTTGTTTGCTGTCAGACAGCCTGCATGCCCTCAACACTACTGGGGAACAGAAACCTTGAACCTTTCTGCACCTGCTAGTGCTTGGCACTGTGGGAACCCGGCAACTGACAGCTCCCTGGAGGACAGCCAGGCCGGGTGGAACACCCAGTCCCACGCTGCTGGCTCATCGCCAGGCTCGGAGCCAGCCCCCAGCTGCAACCGTGCTGCTCTATTTTTCAAGAGTGTCTTTAGGAATTCTTTTTGTTAATACCTATTAAATAATAAAGCAAATGAGTCTTGGAAATTAACTGCCTGACCCAAAACAGGGTAGGGAAAAACAGCCTATTTGATTATTAACATAATATCTTGCTTGCTTTCAAGAAAGTAAGGATTTTTAAAAAATGTTGTAAAATAAATTTAAAGATCTGAGAAAAAGTGCAGACCTTTATTCACTGAATGGATTCTCACACAACCCCAAACAAATTTGAGGCTTGTAACAATCTGAATAATTCAAGAAAAATGGACTATTTTCTGGAATCTGTTTCTATGTTCACACAGACTTAATTTTAAAATATACTTTCATTTGGCTGTGTAAGAAAACAAACCTTAGATTATCTGATTTTAAAATTTATTTTTTCTGATAGCATGGCACGGGGTTAGAGCTTTTCCACTGGAAGCTGCGATTTCTTCTTTTGTAAAATGTGGGAAATAAGAGTTTCCATTACATTGGGTTATTATGAGAATTAAATGAGTTCCTATAAGGAAAAAATTAATGGATTGCCTGACAAAAATTAACGGCTCAGGGGCGCCTGGGTGGCACAGCGGTTAAGCGTCTGCCTTCGGCTCAGGGCGTGATCCCAGCGTTATGGGATCGAGCCCCACATCAGGCTCCTCCGCTATGAGCCTGCTTCTTCCTCTCCCACTCCCCCTGCTTGTGTTCCCTCTCTCGCTGGCTCTCTCTATCTCTGTTGAATAAATAAATAAAATCTTTAAAAAAAAAAATTAAGGGCTCAATAAATGTGTGTGTGTGTGTGTGTGTGTCAAATTTCACACCCTCATATTGATGATTTAATGCAAGCTAAACTCGCCCTTCCATGATTTTTTTTTTACAAGAAAGAAAGAAATGTGTATGGGATAATTCTTTATGACTTTTTAAAGGAACATCTTCTCAACCAGTTTTAGTGTTTGTTTATTTAGTTCCTTCAAAAGAAAGGGAAAATAAAACTCAACAATAAGAAAACAACCCAATTTAAAAAATAAGCCAAACATCTGAACAGATACTGTACCAAAGAAAATATACATATGGCCAATAAGCATACGAAAGGATGCTCATCATCACTTGTCATCAGGGAATTGCAAATGAAAACAGCCATAAGATACCACTGGTCACCCTTTAGAACGGCTAAAATCCAAACAACTGACAATCCCGATCACTGGTGAGGATTGCTGGTGGGAATGCAAAATGGCATAGCTACTTTGGAATGCAGTTTGGCAGTGTCTTAAAAGCTAAATATAGTCTTACTATACAATCTAGTAATCACACTTCTAAGTATTTACCCAACTGATTAGAAAACTTCAGTCTACATAAGAATCGCCACGCAAATGTTTATAGTAGTTTTATTCAAAATTGCCAAAACCTGGAAGTAAACAAGGTATTCTTCAATCAGTGAATGGATAAACAAAGAGCGGTACATCTACAAAATGGAATACTACTCAGTGATGAAAAGAAATGAACTACTTTTTAAAGATTTGTTCATTTATTTTAGAGAGAGAGAGAGAGAACACAGGAGCAGGGGGAGGGACAAAGGGAAAGGGAGAGAGAGAATCTCCAGAAGACTCCCCACTGAGTGCGAAGCCCCACTCTGGGCCCAATCTCATGAGATCATGACCTGAACCAGAATCAAGAGTCTGATGCTCAACTGACTGAGTCACCCAGGTGCCCCAAAAAGGAATGAACTATTAAGCCACGAAAAGACATGAATGAATGTAAATGCATATTGCTAGTGAAAAAAGCCAATGTGAAAAGCCTACATACTGTATGATTTCAATTACACATTTCTTGGAAAAAGCACAACTATATAGAGATGGTAACAGATCGGTGGTTGCCAGGAGTTTGGAATGAAGAGGGAAAGGGTTAAATAGTGTGAAAATTAATAAAATGAAACTTCATTTAAAATGGAGCGGGGGTGGGGCGCCTGGGTAGTGCAGTCGTTAAAGCGTCTGCCTTCCGCTCAGGGCGTGATCCCGGCGTTCCGGGATCGAGCCCCACATCGGGCTCCTCTGCTGGGAGCCTGCTTCTTCCTCTCTCACTCGCCTGCTCTGTACCCTCTCTCACTGGCTGTCTCTCTGTCACATAAATAAATAAAATCTTTAAAAAAAAATAAAAATAAAAAAAAAATAAATAAAATAAAATAAAATGGAGCGGGGAGGTCAGAATGGGGAGCTCTCATGCCCTTAACACTCCTCACTAATTGCAGACCCTACGTGTCCTACATGTCCTGAATTGCAATTCTCTATTATTCCTGGATAAACCCATTTTACTGGTAAAATAACTGACAGTTTTATTTTTAAGGTTAACAATAGGTAAAGCACAAAGAATATTTTTAGGGCAGTGAAGCTATTCAGTATGTGAATTTTTAAAAAAATTATTTAGGAGATGGGGGATGGGGAGGAACTCCAGGATGGAATGCAGAATGTGACAAGAGAATCTAAATGTATGAGAAATATATGAAACAATCTCACTGGAAGGAGTGGGAGGAAAAAGCTCTGGACTAAGTAACTTTGGAAATGAGTGGAATACATAAAACTACCAGTAGAAGGGTCAACATGAAGCACACCTCTGGCCGATAAAGTTGTATCCCACAGGGTACCGATTAACAATTCTGAAAACACTATGCACGTATAATGGAAATGAAAAGTTAAGTAAACAGATAGTGGATGGTGGAAGTCAGGTTTCTCACTGTTGGAGTGGGAAGTTACAGATAAGCAAGGGGAAGAGGTTAGAATGATCCGTGTGGTAATGAATTAGAATTAGAGACAGCAGTACACACTCACGTTTAGCTTAATAAAGATACAGATGCTTACATACAGAAATATTTATAGATGTGTGTATACACAAAGTTAGTATACATGCATATATTTTCTTGCTCTGTCAGCTGAGACAGCCTAGAAGCAAGGACATCTCAGGAGCAACCAACACACCCTAGCACCCAGACCTTGATTTGTAATACTATTCCTTAATAAGAGAAACCAGAATTCCTTTTAGGACTGAGGCAGGAAATGTACAAGGTAAGTGTGGAGCATCTTGTAGTGCCAGAAAGGAAGTGCTTAAAAACAAACAAGCAATAACAACCAAAAAATCACAATGATGGGGGTATTTCAAAGGGACACAAGAGTCAGATGTAAAAGCCCCCCAATGGTCAAAGCTAAAACAGTCCATCAATAAAATAATTATAAACCAACTGAATTATAACCCAAGTATAAAATAAATATCCACAAGTCCATGCTGACATAAATAAGTAACTGAATAAATTAACAGGGGAAAATAAACAAATTTCCTGTACAGAAGAATTCCAAATAATTTATGAAGATACTTTACTCTCAAGGAAGTGGAGCTCAACTCTTTACTCCTTTAAAGGGTGGATGGTACGTAATGACTTCCTTCCAAAGAGCACAGTACCGATGGGAGAAAGAGTACCTTTCCTAAGAAGGAACCTAACAAACACTATCTCAGTCAGGTAATCAAGGTCAACATCAACAGTGATACATCATGTTGATAGTACATACCTTTGATATTATGTGATGAAAATGGTATTTACCTTTGTGGTCCTCCTCCAAAAAATCCATAACCCTGGTTTAATCATGGGGGAAAAAATGAACCAATACCAAACTCTCCAATCATCAAAAATGAGGAAAATCCAAGAAGCTGTAATAGCCAAGAGGACCCTAAGGAGATAAGAGAAGTAAATACAGTGTGTTATCCTGGATGGGAACTTGGAGCAGAAAAAGATCATTAGACAAAAACTGGGGAAATCTGAATAAAGTATGGACTTCAGTTAATAATGTATCGATATTTGTTCATTAATTGTCACAAATGTACCATACTAATGAGGACATTAATAATTGTAGAAACTGAGTGTGGTGTATACAGGACCTCTCTGTAGTATCTTCACAATTTTTCTGTAAATTTAAAACTTTTAATACAAAAATTTAAATTTGTATTTAAAAGCTAAAGAAAATGTTTTTTACTCTTCTGTGGCACATTTTACATGTAACAACAAATTATTAACAATTTGAACATTAGTAATATTTACTAGGGGTGCCTGGGTGTCTCAATTAGTTGGGTGTCCAACTCTTGGTTTTGGCTCAGTCGCGATATCACAGGTCCTGAAATCGAACCCCACTTTGGGCTCCACTCTCAGTGGGGAGTCTGCTTGAAGATTCTCTCCCTCTGCCCTTCCCCCCACTCACACTCACTTGCTCTCTAAAATAAATAAATCTTTTAAAAAATAATATTTAATAATAACATCTCAAGCCCAGTCAGATCCTTTTATCTCATATTTAGCATTTTCAAAGTTAATACTCTTCACATTTATAATGCTCAATTAATTATTTCTTTTGCAAGGGTGACCATAGGATTTGGGTCTTAGAACATAAAACTTAACAAGTCTGGAAAATTGGCTTCAAATTAAGTTACTCTATAACCTTAAAAAAACTTCCCACCCCCAGTGGGAAATAAATCATGTAAAAAACAAGTGTCAATGAATATTTCTTTAAAATAAATCAAAACTAAACAAAACCCTACTAAATTTCTTGATCCCACAAAAGTTCACAAGAAAAATAAAATCCTCATGTTCCCTTGTCAACTCAGGACCATCAAACTGGTCTGCAATTACTCAATAATCTGTAGCTACTATTAAGACGATGGAATTCATCAATCATGCTGAAGTGTCAAGGTAATATTAGCTACTCACTATAAAAATTGTAGGACTTAAAAATAAAAGTGAATTTGGCCACAGAGTGATAACACATTTTTACTCCCATTGTATTGTGTAAAAAAACATGTGGATTCTTAAAAAAAAAAAAAAAAATGGATTAAAACATGCAACTTCAAGGATCTATTCTCTATTTTCTCTAGGAAAATATTTTACTTAAATAATTGTATTCAGTCTGTGTGATTCCCTTTCCACCTCTCTACTCACTCCTCTCTCTCATTCCTATACTATAGTAACTGTTATGGATTTTCAGCTTTATTTTTATTTCTTTAAAGATTTTATTTATTTGTCAGAAAGAGAGAGCAAGCACAAGCAGGAGGAGCAGCAGGCAGAGGGAGAAGCAGGCTCCTCGCTGAGCGAGGAGCCCAATGTGGGACTTGATCCCAGGACCCTGGGATCATGACCTGAGCTAAAGGCAGATGCTTAACTGACTGAGCCACCCACGCATCCCTGATTTTCAGCTTTAAATGTTTACATGGATTACTATGAATTGAAAAAGAGCTGTCACATTTCCTTCAAAAAAAAGTGTTCTGGAAATAGCTGGTCAGCCATAGCTTTTACATCTCTGTTGGAAAATGTATAGTAACACGTTTTAAAAACAGAGTATTTTTCTTTGTAGAACCACTAATATTAGAAGATATTGAGGCACATGCATCTTTGTTCCTCCCTGGATTGTACCTGGCTTGTTTTCCAATCTGAATCAAACCCACTTGTATCCCCAAGATAAACTAAATGCAGGAAATTAATTAGTATGGAGTCCCTAACGTGTAAGCCTTTTACATGTTTTCCTCTCATTTAATTCTCTCAGTATCTTTATGATTTTATTCTTGAGGAAAAGAGGTTTCAAAAGAATTTTTAGCATACTAATCTATAGCTTTGCATTTAGTACAGGTAGTCCTGGATTAGATCTAGCCGATCCCAAGACCATTCTCCTTCACTACATTGTTGTGGGGTAAAATGTCATCCAGTGAACCAAAATCATTGAGAATAGGAAACTGTAGAATTAATTTCCTTTATAATTTTAACAAGAGATCTCAACTGAGAAAAGAATTTTTAAGTTTTTACTGTGAAATAATTTAAACTGGAAAATTCAACTGGCCTCTTAACATCACACAGGTTTGGGGCATTTAGCAAAAAAGATTCTGTGTGGTTGTTCCCTTGAGTCCCAAGAAGCCCTTGCTACAGAACAAAGGGGATGTAAAGAGAGAATTAAGGAAAATACCCTCTTTCTACCCTTCCCAGTTGATGGGGCACCTTTCGTCCAGAAATTCAGGCGAGAGCTCAAACCAGTGTTGTAGGGTCTGTGAATGACAGAAAGGGTAAAGGCTGAATTATGGGTACAGAGAGTAATGGCAGTTTTTTGCACTTGAGCATGGAATTCCATGTTATCCATATATAAAGACCTGGACAGGGTTTTGTTTTGTAACATTGCACAGAAATATTTAAGCTTACAGTTTTTAAAAATAAGACAAATTTTAAATTCTTTTTGTAATCTTTGGAACGGTTGGGACTGCCTTGCATATTTCATAGCTATATAATTAAAAGTTTTGCACACAAATAGATAAATATTTTCAAATGCCTGTTAGCCATATCTATGTACTTTCTACTTAACTAGAAAGTGCTGGTCATTAAGTCATTATGAGAACCACCCTTCAGGCATATTTCCGCATATGCAAGCTGTTGTTTCTCCTTAGGATTCATAGAACTATCTTCTTTTTTTTTCTGTAAAATTCTATAATGATAACATTTGCATATTAATAGTTTTCTTAAGTTATACTGCATTTTATTTTAAACATTTTCATGTGCTATGCTTAAAAACAAATTCTAGGTTAACAAAATGCCTTTTAAAAAAGAAAAAAGATTTTATTTATTTGACAAAGGGAGAGAGAGAGCACACAAGCAGGGGGAGCTGCAGGTAGAGTGAGAGGGAGAAGCAGGCTCCCGACTGAGCAGGGAGCCCGATGCAGGACTCGATCCCAGGATCCTGAAATCATGACCTGAGCCAAAGGCAGCTACTTAACCAACTGAGCCACACAGGTACCCCTAACAAAACGCTTTTAACTCTTGATAAATTTATAAGTAAAAAATAAGAAAGAAAGACGTATGGGTATGGGTTATTCACATAGCATTTTCCTTCTAGTCACTGAAAAAACTTTGGTACTATTAGAGATTTTTTAATGTTTCTATTGTATAATAAAGTTTAAATAAGTGTAAATAAATTAATAAATTTCAGATAATCCATAAACTTGACAAATAATCTTGTCTTCCAAGTTTTCATGCATTTAATTATCTATCTCTTAGGCATGATTCTTGTGGAGGACACTTCACAATCACCTATATTGTATAAATTAATTAATCCTAACTTCACTACTCCTTGGTTGCTGATCCATCTCTACCCCTGCTCCTTGAACCACTGATACTGTAGGAATATGCCAAATCTGTCAGGTGTGTGGGAATAGGAGAAAAGGGTGTTAGCTGATGTTTAAATAACCAAACTTTCTTTCTTACTACTGAATTATCACAAGTAACAGGGTCCTCTTTATTTCTTCTCCTTTTCATTATAAAATAATTTTATAGAAAAGATTGGGTTTATATTAATATAGCAAAGAAGGGCCTGAAACACATCATTCTATTAAGTAGTCTAAGAAAATGAGATTATATCAGAAATGAATACCTAAATACATACATTTCAAAAAGTAAACAATAATAATTCTAACCATGAGTCCATGCTTTTAGGCATGCCTGACTTCTATGCATTATATTAAAAGGAAGATCACAAAGATACCAATTCTTTTTATACACCTCAGTGGGAATACCTCTAAACCAGGCAAATTTAAGCTATGGTAACAGCAGAGAATTATTTAGTATTGATATCAACTTTAACCCCTGCGACAATGAATTCCAAATACTTCTGGAATCTTCACTATTTTTCATCCCTAGCCTAGTTTCCAGAAATAAATTATGCGGATTCTCATCAAGTCCTTATTAGTCAGAAGAGTCTCAGAGAACACAATTCTCATTACATGTCTCATACAGAGTACAGGTAAATATGCAGTCAGTCAGTCAGTAAGAACGAGTACTTTTTCTCCTCCCCGGTGTCTAGTTCTTTGATCTGACAAGTGTAAAACAAGTAAAAGTTAAATTATAGACATTAAATTAGAAGTTAATATTAACTTTTGATCTTATATTTGAGTAATATTCTGACCAAAATAAAAAATATGAATTAATGCATTATATTTATATACAGCACCTTTTGGTCATATAATTACACTGAACTCACTTCAGTAAATACGTATCGGGTGTCCACCATGTGTGAGGGTGTCTCACACAGAAAGTCAGAGGGTCCTTTGGCCCAGGACTCAGGTGATGCACAGTTCCACAGATGTACTGACAAGACAGGAAGAAGACAGTCACTGGTCAACGTTGAACTTGTGCCCAGTTGCCAGACTACATCAATTTAAGTATACCATGAGTTCAGTTTTTTAGAAATCTTAGGATCATCTTACTAACACCATAATTCCTTCGGGGATTGTTGTGGGAATGTGTGTGTTTTAATTGCATCCACTTGTCTAATGCAACATTTAAAATATACCACAATTTTGTCACCCTCCCATTTCTTCAGGTTTTTGATATATTGAGGGCCTCAAAAAAACAAAAAACAAAAAACCACCCACAAATGGCTCTGGCTTTTCTGAATATCTAACAGGCTCTGCAGGGCATCATGCTAATCTCTGGGGACAAAACACAATCTCTGCTTTCAAAGAGCTTATTGTCAGCAGAAAAAAAGAAATAAAAATGAAAATACCTTGTATAGATGATAGGATAAGATAAGAGTCATTCCACAGATGTAAATAGCCATGAGACTCAATGGCACCAAAGGTCATTTCCAGGTAAGAATTAGAATGCCTTCAAGAGGACTTGTCATTGAAGGTGGATCTTGAAAGACAAGGAGCCACTGAGAGCAAGAAATGAGTGAGAAAGACTTGAGCAGAGAGAGGCATATTTAGGAACAGCACTGCTGGGTAGGTGTGTGAAAAGTAGAGAATGAAGGGAACATGGGAAATCAGATTGGAACCATGAAGTTCACAGTCACGAATGGCAGGGTCCCCCTCCTACTATCATTGGCAAAAGAAGTTAGTATGGGGTTTTGAGCAAGGAAGTAACGTCAGTGCACAGTATTTCAGGAAGATGAAACAGGAATAAATATCCACAGTGGCCTGAGAGAGCAAGAAGAGATGATATGCAGAACCAGTGAGGAGGGGGGCCACAACAGCCCTAAGCCTGAGGGTTCTTCACTCTGCCAACCAGAAGAATTTCCTTCTTCCTCAGTCCTGAAGACCCCTGCCTTGTATTCTCCCTCCACCTGCATCCCAAGCCATAAGCTTACCTTGGGGCGGTAATCAAAAGCAAGGCTTTTTTGTTCATCGTTTTGAAATACTCCTTATTAAGATCAGGGGGGATTCCTCATCAAAAGCAAAACTTCTCTTCCTCATCCAGCTTAGTCCTTTTAAAACAACCAGATCTTACCCCATAACGTATTCATTACACATAGTCAGGAAATTCAACACCAATTCACAATACCAGGAAGCATTTAGTCTAAGACAACTAAGTGACAGACATTATTGCTTCCATTTGCTCAACAGAGTTAGGTGTTCAGAGTCACTCAAGTCAAGGTTTTTTCCCACTGCATAAATGAAGAATAGAATTAGGACTTCCGAGAATGAGATTATTTTTCAGGTTTTTCCTTTTACTGAAGAATCCATTTTTTTCAACTTTTTTCAATTTTTTACGTGATCCCCCAGACTAATTCAATAAATGGATTAAAGTTAAAATAAGTAGATGCCTATGTAATAATAGCTAATGCTTATAAAGCACTATGTACTAGCAGTGTTCTAATCACCGTGTGTAATTTTGTTTGACAGATTAAAAATAAAAAAGATTCTTACAGATGAGGTTCACAGTAAGGAGAGGTAAGAAGGAATTCCCAGTACTTGGGAGTAAGCAGTATGAAGATGTATCCTCCCCATGAGAGAACCTATTCAGTTTCTCCCTGCTCCTATAGTTTCAGAACAAAGGAATTATTCAAGCAGAGAAAGCAAAAATCCAAGCTGCCGCTTAACTTCTCATTTAACAAAGGTTACATGCAAGTTGTCTTGAGCTGTTGAATTACATAGTTTATCATACCATCTAGGGCTTTGAAAAGGATGTTTTATTACTGATTAAACAAATTTAAAGTTGCAAGAGAAAACACCTTAATATACCCACGAAAACGATATTTAAACATCCCCGTGGGGTACAGTACTGCACTAGGGTCTCCTTCAATTATATAGACTCGCTATTTGATTAATGAAACTGAAAACTATGCTTAACAACTCTGCATATTGAAGTAATGACCAAAAGGCTGTATTTAGATATGTATGCAAAGTAAGCACAAAAACATAACCATAATTGAATTAGAAAACCAACATAAAAGGAGTCTAATTCACCAGCATTACCCAAACTAAGAGAGGACATTTTGGACCTATGATCTCAAAATATAAAGAATATTCATATTTTCAATATAGTCACTGATTCTAAACAATTAAAAATTCAAAGTACTAATTTCATTTGAAATTCATTTATTAGGCCAAATGTATCTATTAAAATCATAATTTCTACTTAGATAAATTATTTCAAAATAGAATAATTAAAGAGAGAACAAAATAACCTGCTTTGTAAATATTTCAGAGAAGTGTTTAGTTGGAATCAAGATAAAAGTAGAGATGCTTTTATTTTCTTCCCTCTTCTTCACCTGCCCTCTGCTGGCAAAAGAGAGAAAAGTGACAAGTAAGGAAGTTTGACCAATAGTGAAAAAGCACATTTTACAATGAGAAATATATAGTGTTTTAAAATTTTTCATAAGGCCAGATTAATTTGCCATATTATCTCACCACTCACATGTGAGTTAAGATTGAAGTATAAAAAAATAATGTTTGGAAGTTGGACATATTTCACTATTTAACAGAGTTCAGATAAACAACTGTGTTGAAGAAAGAATACAAACAACTGAAAATGTCGGGGGGGGGGGTACTTGTGTCATTTTTATCTTCAAATCCTTGCTGACCAAGTTAATATGGGCTGGCTGACAGTCCCACCAGTGGTATTTGTAATGGACTGAATGACCATATCTAAAAGGGGTCTACTCACTAGTCACCATGGGTCAGGATAACGGTTAATAAGGATGGTCTGCAGGGCTTTATCTCTAGTCCTTTATCTCTAGCATCTAGGCATTACCATCAATGCTGAGAATGAAGCTCAGTGAATTCCAATCCATAAAAATCTCAACAGTCTGGACATTGAAAATTCTACCAGGACAAAATAAAACAGGAATTCCTACGTAAGTCTGAAAGTTTGCACGAGCTTCCTGTTCCTAGTAGTTCCACTTGTGAAAGAGACTTTGACGTTTCTGTCATTAGGAAACTCAAAATAAGTTTACGGTGTGATGCAGTGCCAAACAAATTTAACAATAAGTGCCTTCACTGAGCACTTCGTGTGGGCTAGATCTACACTGAACACTTCACATAGATTGTAACACCCCGGAATAATGCAAATTTACATTTGTGATTGGCTCATTTATTGCCCAGGTTTCATTAGGGACCTGGAATTTTTAGACCTATTTCTCATCTTTTTTTCTTTTGAAATTTAATATACATAATGTACATAATTCATATATGATAGTTAATGACTTTTATAAAATGAATACAAGTAACTACCACCAGATCAAGAAATAGAGTGTCCCAGCAAAACAGAAGCCTCCCTCCTGTTTCCTCTCAATCTTACCTCCTCTCCAAAGATACTGCTACTCTGATTCCTATCATAATAGGTTTGTTTTGGCCTGAACATCACATAAATGGAAGTCTAAGGTATGATCTTAGTGTGTGGCTTCTTTCATTCAAATTATGTTTGAGGGGTTCATTCATATTGTACGTAAAAGCAGTCTATTCATTTTCATTGCTACATGTAGTATCCCACTGTATGCATATATTAATAAATTTATCCATTCTATTCTTAATGAGCATTGGATTGTTTGCGGTTTTTGCATTTCTTTTTGGAATAATCTAGGAATAGGAGTAGAAAATCAGGGTCCTAGGTTTTCCATATGTTCAGCTTTAGGAGAAATTGGAATTGTTTTCCGAAGTGTTAGCCCCAATTCATAATTTACCTTCTACCAACAGCACGTGGCAGCTCTCGTAGTTCCACATCTAACACAACACTTAGCGTTACCGGGGCTTTTTTTCTCTTCTAACTTGAGTTATTTCGGTGAGTAAGTAGTAGTATTTAATTGTGGTTTTAAGTCGCATTTTCTGATAATTGATTATTTTGAGCACATTTTTATATGTTTATTGGCCAATTCAATGTATTCATTCATGAAATACTTATGCAGCTCACCTGCTCATTTTTCCATTAGATTATGTGTTCCCTATCTCTCACTGATTTTTAGGAGTTCTCCATGTATTCTGGTAGAAGTCCTTCATCAGATATAAGATATTGCAAATATTCTCTTCCCTTCAGTCGGTGGACTTTCCACTCTCTTAATGATATCATTTGGTGAAAGAAGTACTTAATTTTAATGAAGTCCAATTCATCAATCGTTAACCTTATAGTTAAGTACTTTTATAACCTGTTAGATATATACAAGGATCTTAAGAGCAAAATCCAGGCTTATTTCTTTAGTATCTTGGCTTCTCAAGTCCTGGCGGCTAATCATCCCGAGCTAGGGAAGACCGGGATAGGAAGAGACATGACGCTGTCTTCAAATAGTCGAAAGGCTATCAGAGCGATGAAAACATCAGGCTGGTTCTGCAAAGTCCCATGGGAAAAAAAAAAAAAAAAAAAAACCCAGATTGGAAGGCCAAAGAAGGAAGATCTACTATCAACATAAAATTGTATGTCTGACTAGCCTAGTAATGAAATGAGATTGTATTTTCCTTGTCACTTAAAATACAGGTTGAGGAACAGTTTGCTGGAAGTGGACGTTGTACTAGACAACTTTAAGCCAGTATGTCTGGCTTTAAGAGTGTGGCCACAGCACGTGATGTAGAATAGTATAGTTGCTCTCTGTGCCACCAGTTTAAAGAAGTTACGGAAGAACTCCCATAACATCTTTATTTTTCTCTTAATAGAATACATAAACCTATATAGATTCTTATTTGCTATTTTTACGTTCAGTCTCTATGACTTCCACTTTTTAAAATAGTACAGTAATTCTCTTCATCTTAAATTTTCACTTTGAAATTTTTTAAGGGAAAATCTCTATTTCTAATATTTCAGGATTTGTCAAATAAGATTTTATTTGTGCAGGATTTAATTCCAGTCCTTTCCCTTTCTACCTTCATCTACTCAGAAGAAAACTTCTCCATTTGTTAATTGCTGCTGCTGACAGCAGATATCCTTCAGTTTTTTGTTTATTCTAAAATGTCATTCTCTACACACTTTCCTAAAGCTCTAGGTATTTCCTGAAATTCACTGATCAAAACTATATGAATATTTCAAGAGAGAACATAACAGTAAGGTAGTAGTATACTGTATTGCTTAATTGATTGGACCCTAGAGACAGACCTAGTTCAAATTCCATCTCTAACACTAACTAGAACATGTCACTTAAAACTTGCTAGGCCCCAGTATTCTCATGGATAACTGGAGATAATAGTACTATGTGTCCCATTGTTTGTTGTGAGGATTAAATGAGATATTGTCCATAAAATATTTAACATAGTGCATGGCTGATAGCACACACTTTCTTTCTTTTTTTTTTTTTTTTAAAGTATATATAACGGAAGGTTACCCAGCTATGAGTATGCTCTTGAGTTCTGATACATGCTACATTCATGGACGAACCCTGAAAACATGCTAAGTGAAAGAAGCCAGTCACAAAAGGACAACTATTGTTATGATTCCACTTACAGGGGATATCTAAAATAGGCAAATTCATAGACGCAGAAAATAGAATGAAAGTTACCAGGGGCCAAGGGGAGAGAGAAATAGGGAATTATTGTTTAATAGATATAGAGTTTCTGTCTGGGATGATAAAAGTTAGGGAAATGGAAAAAATTATGTGATGGTTTCACAACATGGTGAAATACTAAATGCTACTTAATTACACCATTAAAATGGTTAAAATGGTAAATATTTTGTTATGTATATTTTACCACAATAAAATTACTAAATAAACAAAATTTTAAAAATGCTTAAATTTTTAAAATGTTTAAACTGTCATTATTACCTTCCCAAAATCTCTAGGGGAGGTCTAAACTGACTCTCATAAGATCATGTCTCCGCAATGATAATTCAAATTATTCTAGACATACACCTTATCTCATACTTAGCCACACAAAAGTTTAACTATCTTTTTCATGTCTTCTCTCCTAGCATTTCAGATTTTAAAAACCCCTTTGTTGGGGGCGCCTGGGTGGCACAGCGGTTAAGCGTCTGCCTTCGGCTCAGGGCGATTCCGGTGTTATGGGATCGAGCCCCACATCAGGCTCCTCCACTATGAGCCTGCTCTCCTCTCCCACTCCCCCTGCTGTGTTCCCTCTCTCGCTGGCTGTCTCTATCTCTGTTAAATAAATAAATAAAATCTTTAAAAATAAATAAATAAATAAAAAAAATAAAAACCCCTTTGTTAATTTTTATCACATCCATATAAAGCATTTGTTATGTGATTATGAACTTGGTGATTTAATATAAGTGCCTAATTTATAAATTTTTAACACTAACATCAGGACTTCTTACTGAGAAAGCCAGCTACCAAACTTTTTTTTTAATCTTTTTATTTTTTATTTAAGTAATCTCTATGCCCAACGTGGGGCTCAAACTCACAACCCCAAGATCAAGAGTCACATGCTCCACCAACTGGGCCAGCCAGGCACCCCTAGACTTTCTTTTTAAATAAGTAACTGTACCAACTCTTTGCTACTGGTTTCTCAGTTGAGTTCCTAAATAAAACAAAACTTTTCCTCCAACCCTACAGTCTATCTTAAGAGATAGATTCTGGTGTGGATGGGTATGTGTGTATGTGTTCTGGGATGTGTGTGGGGAATGGTGGGACACAGCAGGGAGAACGAAGACTTTGTCAAAGGCATTTTTTCTAATGTTAATAAGTTACATCTACTTGTTCCTCTTTTTTCAGAGAGCTATTTATCACTTCACTGAACTCACCGTGATTGGATGGCATGATTTCCCCTTACGTAAATCATTGTGTTCATCCCCCAATAGATTGTGTTTGCTTAAATGTTCAACAATTATACCATTCATTACAAATTCTACCAGCTTCCCTGACCTTGAAGTAAAAGCAAGCAATCTGTAATCAAAAAAGGCCTCCAATGGAATGCTTTGCATGGATCGATTACACAGAATTTATTTGTAATGATAAGATACACATTTTAGTCAGCCAATGGTAGTTACATTAATGTGTGCTTGAAAACACAAAGTCCTTCATGAACACCACTTGGCCAAGTTATTTTTTTCTTAATCTTTAGTATTTCCAATTCCTAGTCAGACATTTTATAATATATACTTATTACTATATATACATTTTAAAATCCTGGCTATACATGCAACTTATTTCTCAAAAACTATATATTACATCCAATACTTAACAGGCACCTGATGATCTAGAGGCAAAAACCCACAACACTCTGAATAGAGAAAATACATTCTCTTCCACAGAACCTAGTTTTCTGTTATCCGAAAGTATTCCAATTTTGTTTTTAGTGATGTAACTTTCATTTACAGAAAAAAATGCAAAATATTAAACCTAATTCTACCCAGAGGAATATATTCTGAAATTTCCACTGGGTATCTTTGGGTCAGCAGCTCACATGCTTACAAAAATGTATCTACGTTCGGATCTAATCTACTCTCCGTGTAAAGAACAGACTATAAGAGCTACTGAGCTTGATCACAGATGTATTCACCACAGGCATTCAATCTATTGCCTTGTTCATTTACATAAGTGCTCCAGGAAACTTCTGAGAGAATTTATCCTAAGGAAAGAGAGAACCGAGTAAACGCTCTTGGTCCAACAGAAAAAAAAAAAAAAAAGGCAGTGTATTACAGTGGTTAAGAAATGGGATTAGGTAGGGGCCCCTGGGTGGCACAGTCGTTAAGCGTCTGCCTTCGGCTCAGGGCGTGATCCCGGCGTTATGGGATCGAGCCCCACATCAGGCTCCTCTGCTATGAGCCTGCTTCTTCCTCTCCCACTCCCCCTGCTTGTGTTCCCTCGCTGGCTATCTCTATCTCTGTTAAATAAATAAATAAAACCTTAAAAAAAAAAAAAAAAGAAACGGGATTAGGAGGGGTGCCTGGATCGTGAGGTCAGTTAAGGATCCGACTCTTGGTTTCTGCTCAGGTCCTGATCTCAGGGTCCTGAGATCAAGCCCTGTGTAGGGCTCTTTTGTCTGCTTGTCCCTCTCCCTCCCCCTATGCCTCCCTTCCCCGCTCATTCTTCTCTCTCTCTCTCAAATAAATAAATAAATCTTTAAAAAAAGAAAGAAAAAAAATGGGATTAAGAGTCTGTCCTAGGTTAGGTTCTTTAGAAGAGCCTGAGATGGGTTTCATTGGGGTGTCCTCTCAAAAGTGAAAGAAATAGAATAGGTCAAAGGAAGCAAGAATGTGTCTGAGATAGAGACTACTTTCAGTTTGATCCCACAGGAAGCTCTGGAGCATAAATTGCACCACAGAATTAGCCTTGCCTTGATGCAAGTGGTTAGCCCTTTGTAACCCCCTATGTAATTCAGTCATTGGTCAAGATCTACTGGTAGGAATAGGAAGAATCATAGTCCCCTGGGAGAGAGCAATTCACTGAGTCGTATCTACTAGAGGATGGGATGGTGAGCAGAGTAAAGTGGACCCAGTTGCAGGATCAACATCTACTACAGGATCCAACTAATCTGGCTTTGAATCCCACCATATAGCTACTAGCTATTCAACACTTGCTCTCTGACCTTGGGTTCTTTATATATAAAACTGGAAAATCACACGTCCCTCAAGCTTGTTTTGAGAATTTAAAAAAAATGCAAGCCTAGCACTTGGGCTAGTGCTAATCAAACAGATATTTTTTAAAATGCTAAATAGTTAGAAAGCAGAAATGATTGAAAGAGCAGTATGATTTCTATCAAGAGGACACGCTGCTTAGCCAAGTTCAACAACTAAGGAAATATTTTGGGGTCCCCCTCCTGCAAAGCATTACACAATAAAGGTATCTTACCTGTTTCCGCAGACGTCTGCGTAACCACCAAGTCCCCAGCAACTCAGTGGTAGCACTCAAGAAGGAGCCAAGGTGGTGGGGGGAGTGCTGTGATTCTCATGAGAGCAACAGTCTTGCCCAGAAGATATGAAATAACCAGCAGAAGTCATAACACCCAGCAAAAGGGAACTAGAATAGGAAGAAAAGAAAAAATGGTTGAACCCATACCATCGCTGACCAAACTTATTTGTGAAGACATATGACACATCTGTTGGGGGAGGAGGTTCCACACAACACAAAACTCAGGTCCTACAATAGCAAGGGGATGGTGATAAGAGTCAGATAAAGAAGAGTAGTAACGGATCCCTAGGGACTACAACTCTCATTTTTATTAATGTTGGGGATATATGCCTAACTTACAGGTACAGGCTGACAAGTGACATTCGTGATTGGCATCACGTTCAGGTGGCTCGCCTGGAGCACTATTCTAGGGTCATAAGATACATCAGGAATAAAGCAGATGTCTGCTATAGCGTATACCCTAGCAGGGGATAAACATAATAAATAAACAAATGATACCCTGCAGTTATGTTAGACGGAGGTAAATGCTATGGAATTAGAACAAAGAGAATAGAGTAAGGCATGAAGGAGCAGGCTGAAGTATTAAATAAAGGTCAGGTAACGTACAGCATGGTGACTATAGTTAACAATGCTATATTATATATCTGAAAGTTGCTAAAAAATAGTAGATCTTCAAAGTTCTCATCACAAGAAAAAAATTTATAACTGTGTTGTTATGCATGTTAACTAAACTTATCATGGTTATCATTTCTTAATATATACATGTATCAAATCATTATATATCAAAATATATAGGGTGGTCATGATAAGCCTTCAGAAGAGGGTAAGATTTGAGCAAAGACATAAAGGAGGTGAAAGGATTATTTTAGTGGTTTAGTGGATGTCTTAGGGGGAGCATTTCAGACAGAAGGAACAGCTACAGAAAAGAACAGTCAGCAGAAAATCTGGTGTATTTAAGGGAAAGCAAGGAGAGGAATACGCAAGGGGAAGAGTGTTACAAAATGAGGTCCCGAGAGTGACAAGAAGCAGCTGCGACGTGTGCAGCTGGGGATTAAAAGTGGAAGGACGCTGCAGGTTGTTGCTCATCCTCTCTCTTACGTGGCCTGGCTCCTGCTCCCCATTAGAAGATTAGAAGCCACAGCTATTCTGTTGTTCTGTTGTTGAGTATCAACTTTTGCCCGCACTAGCCTTTTGTTGTGTTTTGCCTGCTGGATTAAATGCACTACCCTCTCTCCCATCCCCTGCTGCTAACTCCTACCAAGTCTGTGACATTCTTGGGATTTTCCTACAACTAGCATATTTTTCTCCTTAGCCTTTCCACCTCCATGCTCCCCTGGTCCACATGTGTCCCTCTATCACATTCTTCATCATACTAAAGAGTGGGTGCTGCTGTCCTACTTTTAGGCAACTCCCATCGAAACATAAATGCATTAAACAGGGCTTTTATGTGTACCTTTGCCCAGCAAGTAATAGTTCACCTTTCCTTCCTAAAAATGGAGAATTTGATAAAATGACTATATCTGGCAGATGATATTTTATAGTAAATACATTTGCAGTATAATATGAAATACTCCTTCTTTGTGTTTCTCAAAGCCTTTTTTTTAAAGCTCTATACCCAATGTGGGTCTTGACGACCCAAGATCCAGAGCCACATGATCTATCCAGTGGGCCAGCCAGGTACCCCTCTCAAAGCCTATCTTGGTGTCAGGCAATATTTGCACAAATGTGGAACAAAAGAGACTAGGTTCAAATCCAAGCCTCAGACTTAGTGGCCCTAATCAAGGTATTAAACTTCTTAGCCTCAGTTTTCTCAAGCACAATGGGGCTGACACATAATTCTCAGGGTGATTTCCTGACTTAAATAAAAGAGCATAAAGAAGACCCCACATGTTGTAGGTGCTCAATAGTAATTCCATTTCCACCTTAAATATGCTTTTTCTTCTTTGTGTTGTTGCTTTCCACTTATCTTGCTGATAATACTCAGCATAAAACCGTGGAGCTTTAGAAGATCTATTCCTTAGCTCATTACATATTAATAACTCATATAGGCCTGGTCAATCTGGATACTATACAATCTGGACACTTATAAGAATATAAGGAAAACAATGGCCATTAAGCCAGGTCAGAGCAAGAAGACAGCTGCCTCTCTCTCCCAAAATATAATAAATACCATTCAAATAGCCCCCATTTGGAGATCTGTTTGTTCTCCAAATAACAAATTGTGAGAGGTACATTTCTGAAATTTTTCTTGGAGGCCAAAAAAATTCCATGTACACTACTGGTCTTTGTTAATGTAACAATTCCAAACACAGCTTTAAGCCAAAGACACACAAGTTATAGTTAGCTTTAGTTACCGTACACATAAAAATAAATGTTTTTTTTTAAATAAAAATGATACGTGCCAGAGGTCATTTTCTACAAGTTCACAGCAACTGTTTCATGTGCATTCTATAGCAACAATGACTGCATAAATCCATTTTCTAGAGTTAAATTGACATCTTCCATAAACTCGCAACACTGAAAAAGGAAAGCTATTTGACATGGTAGTATGCAAACAAGAAGTCTACTAAAGGGAAATAATGATCTATTTTATTTACAAAACTCTGTAAAAATTTAAAAAATCAATTTTGCCTATTAGAACAGGAAAAAATTAGTAAGGAAGAAAACTAATTTGATTACAAGAAACAAAATAAAAGATTAACTCCAACCGAAAGAATATTTGATATAAGTGATACCAATGAGTCTTTAATTTCTTTCAAGCAATAATAAAAAAGTGTACAATTCATTTCCTGCAGGAAATTTACGATTACTTGGGGTAATAGTTTATATAAATAGAGCCATAAAAATGTGTAAAAATTTCAAGCAACCAATGGAATTAGCTCATAAAATATGGTACCTCAGAGCCCATTGTTAAGAAAGGAAATGAAGATATATTTAAATGCTCAATTATCTTTTGGATTTTACTTGTTTATTTGAGAGAGAGAGAGCACGAGTTGAGAGGGGAGCAGCAGAGGGAGAAGCAGACTCCTCACTAAGCAGGGAGGTCTGATGTGACCCTGAGATCATGACCTGAGCCGAAGGCAGGCACTTAACCAACTGAGCCACCCAGGTGCCCCTTAAATGCTCAATTTTAAAGTTTTTAGGCTTTGCCTAGGTAGGAAAATTTTTAATATAACACTGGTTCCCATTCTTCTGTAAATTTATTTAAATATTGTCCTAAAGTAAAAACATCTATACTTGCAAGTGTCTAATGAAGAATGCCCTGGCTCTACGTAGATCTGAGTTTAAGTCTCTGATCTCTTTGACACAACTTTGATCTAGTATTCCCGATTATCAAATGCAAACGGTCATACCTACCTCTGTCTTTTTCTTACAGGATTTATGAAGAAATCACAGGTATGAAAATATGCATGAAAATGTGTAGAATTCTTTGAAATAGAGTCTTTACAAATTTAACTATGGTGTTTATTATTATTGGTCAGATAAGAAAATATAACTGCAATAGCAAACATTTATTTGATTTTAGGTAATACTTTGCCTGTTATAAAAAAAACAACATGGCATTCATGAGCATGTCAGGATATTATAAGAGAGAGCATTCACACAAGAAGGTACAATGTGGTATCATGTAAGGCTTTATTTCCACAACCTAGAGAGGTGACTGAGAAGAGTGTTAACTCTGGAGGCAGACCACCTGAGTTGATTCCTGGTTCAATCATTTCTTAGTTATTGGACCTTGGTCAAGTTTCATAACTTCTCTACATCTTAGTTCCCCATTTGTAAAATGGCAATAAATAACAGTAGCAATTTGGTAGGGTTTGTATGAGGATGACATGGATTTGTGAAAGTCACTGTTGTCTGCTTAACCCAACACCCTTCCTCAACCTTCTTTTCCCTTCTCCTGCTCCACTACAAAGCCTGAAAAAGTGTAATACTTGATTTCTCAATCTCCCTTGCAACTTGGGATCCTAGGTAACAGTGTCAGCAGAGGAAACAAAAGCAGAAATCTGTCGCAGCTTTTGGAAGGCTTTGTCTTCCCTGATAAAAGAGGACGGATGTGACTGGGACCATCTTTTCCTTCCATTCTCTGGCTTTCAACACAAACACACTGCTTGGAGCTGAGAGAGATATCTTACAACTACGATGACAAGGCCAAAAGAATGGGGTAAATGCTGCCAGATACCACTGCCACCGAACCAATGCCAGTTGCCAGACTCCTTTTAACAGGAGAAAAACAAACCGCGTGTTTTTAAATGACTGATATTAAATACAGTCACTTGTAGCTAAAAGTATTCCCAACCGGGGGTGGGGGGAGGAAGTATTCCTAACTGATACAGAATTAACACATATAAAATGCTTGGCATAGTTCTTAGCCATGATAAATGTTCAATATTTTAGCTATAAGTTTTATTTTGCAGTTAATCACATGTTGTATATCACCCACTTGATATTCATTAATTCGTGATATGTATTTGTCTGGTTTGTGTATCCTGTCTTACAGTTTCAATACAGACCTGTAATATTGTTTAAAATTCATTGCATTTTAAATACATGATTAATTTGATTGTTTCTTGTAGCAATTAATCTAAAAGCCCACTTTCTGCTATTTAAATTCAAGAACCCATTATATTTGTTGAGCTCCTCTTACTGTTCATCAATATGTTACGAATTTAAAGATGCCCTTTAGTTAAGTAAGTTTTGGAAAAGTCGCTCCAGAATTTTATAATTAGCTAGCTACCTTTTAATTCCTTTTTAAAAACTAGTAATTTTCTGCAGTGTTTTCTATGCAAAAATATTCAGGCATTTATGACTTCTACGATTTCGCAGAAGTCTACGTTCATAATATTTTGTTGGAAGTAAGGGTTACCATACTCATAAGGCACTCTCTTACACAATGGTTATCTGCGATGCAGTAGCTTTATGAGTATACATTAAAAATCAAGGAAGAAAAAAGTAAAATTACATGGAAAAAATTTTAAATGTACAAAGGCTGCCTTTACAAGTGAAGTAAATAATAGAGTAAATTTCCTAGTTAATATAAATAAGAAATAGCTACAAAATTGAAGACAATTATTTCAGGAAACTGATAATTCAGTTGTGAACCTCTATCTAACTCTCTACTTAACACCCCGTTTTAGAGTTGATTAGCACTCTCTACATTATGAAGTACAAAGTGATACTTTTTTATTTCAATAGCCACCCACACCTACACACACACAGACACGTATATCCCTGCTTTTCCACCAATTTGCTCCCATTACAGTAAATTCAATCATCACTCACTCAGCTTTTCAGGATTAAATTTGGAGACCAATCCTGACCCTGTCTTTCTTTTTCAGCTCACTTTCCATCTCCCTACTGTCTCCACAAAACATACATACTCTCTATGTGACATCTAGCCACCTACAAATATAACTTCTCTAGATCCAGCCTCCCATATTCTACTACAATCATTTTCAAATCTGGGATAATATCAGAATATTTGAAGAAATAAACATGATATAAACAAACATTTTCACTAACTATTACTTCTTTGTATTATATTGGTTAATGCTTGTTAACCAATACCCATTTTCATCATTACCTGATGATTATTTTCGTCTTTAAGGATATGTTTTGTTCTTTGATCTAATCATATTTCTTAAGGAAAAAACAGATCCAAATAAAGATCCATTCCTGTTTTAATAGCTTAACTTAAACATTCTAATTTTTTATATTTTCCTACTGGATATAGATAGCTGTTCTAGATCCAAGCCCTGACATCTTTTTTCCACTTTTTCCAACCCTGGCTACATATTAAAATCACCAGAGGAACCTTAAGAAACATCAACTCCTGGACCCTACTCCCAGAGATTCGTACATAATTGTGATTTATATGAAGTCTGGCTAGAATCACCTCCAGAGTGATTCTATGTACAGATAGGGTTGAGGACCTAAAATGTTGTAACAGACTTGTAACTGGTATTCCTGATTCTATTCTTGTCCTCCTACTTACTTTTGTCCTTGTAGCCAGAATAACTTTTTAAAATGGAAAATCAAGGGGAAGCTGGGTGATTCAGTCAGTTAAGGTCTGACTCTTGGTTTTGGCTCAGGTCATAATCTCATGGGTCGTAGGACTGAGCCCCGCGTCAGGCTCTGAGCTCAGTGCGGCATCTACTTGAAAAGATTCTCTCCCTCTGCCCCTCCCTCTGCTTGCTCACTCTCTCAAATAAATAAATACATCTTTTAAAAAAAATGGAAAATCAAATCTCTGTAACTTCCTATCACACTAAGAAGACACTTCAGAGAGGTCTTCCCTGAAATCCAGATTTTAAATTCCCAGTTGCCTCCATTACTCTCTATCCCCTTCACCTGGTTAATTTTTCTTCATAGACCTTATCATTACCTAATATTCACTTATATATTTGTTTGTTTCTCTTACTACACTCTAAACATTCGGAGATGAAGGATTTAGCCTGTCTTCCTTGCAACTTCATTCTCTATGCCTAGAAAATATAGTGGGAGCCCAGTACATACTTATGGAATCAATTAATACCATATAATTATTTTTAAATATTGCCTATCTCTCCCCTTGGCTGTCTTGTGAATTTTAATAATGAAACATGAATTTTAATAATGAAAAAAATGTATTTGCCATTTTTATGCCTCCAAAGTTATCCCTAAAAGTGGCAGTTAACCCAACTGGATCACAGACAAGATTAAGAATTAGGGATCCCAACAGAATATTTTCAAATTATTGAAAGTGATACCACACACATCACCATAGAAAATAAGCAAGAATTATAAAAAAAAATGTGATAACATTAAATTTAAAACAAGTTCTTCACAAAAATACAGCATCATCATGTGTAATGGTATAATGAATTGTATTAGCTAATCATCACTCATGTCTGAGTCAAAGCTTAAAAGTTAAACAACAGAAAACTAAAAATGCCCAGGAACTAAGGAGAACCTAAATTTGAGTAACTTTTATTTCTCGGATCCAGCTGGTTTCTTGCCCCCTTTGTTTTACCAGTCTCCTGTCATCATTGAACCAAGCAGAACACTGAAGTCATTAACAATGGGTAGGTGGCTTTCTGACCCACTCCAGGAAGTCACCCTGGGGGAATTCCCAAATCACTTCAGACAAAACTAAATCACCGATTTCTTATCTGTCCAGGAATGAGCCTGTGATTAACCTGTAAATGAGTCAACATTTATTCCGAGTCTGATTTATTAGTCAGATGAAATCAGCTTGGGAAAGGAGAGCTACAGTGTGAAAGTGAAAACCCACTGGCGAAATGCGTATCCCATCCCCACCCCTCAAGAAGAGAGTGCTTTGGTGGGCTTCACTTTCCCACTCTGGAGCCAGAGAGCCTGTTGTGAATTCTGACCGTCCCACTTAGCGGCTGCATGATCTTGGGCAGTTTATATAAACTTTCTGTACTTCAGTTTCCTCAACTATAAAATAGACATATTTAAAATAGCACATACCTCAAAAAGTTACAGTGAGGATTATGCGAATTAATGGATGAAAATGCTTAGATGAGTGTCAGGGCAGAAAGTGCTACATCAGTATTAGATAGTAATTAATGACTAAAAGCATGGACAGCAGAGCTGTTTCCTGAGTTAGAATCCCAGCCCTGCCAGGTAGATGACCTTGAGAAGGCGACTTTGCCTCTTTGTGCCTCCATTTTCCCTTCTGTAAAATTGAGGTAGTATGTACCTCAGTAGGGCAGTGAGAGTATTAATGGGACTTTGTATAAGTAAAGACCTTAGAACAATGACTGGCATATAGGAAGTACAATAAAATGAATTTATTATCATTATTGCTATTATTGTTACATCTTTACACTACAATTCAATGTAAGATTTTTGAGACATTGATTTCTTCCTAGTCTTGTGCTTCTAAGATTACTATTTCTTAGTCCCCTTTGTTGCTTCCTTTTCTTGGTGGCTTCCTAAAAGAACAGTCATTCCCTAGGGATATATTCCTGGCCCTTTCATCATCTCATTCTATCCCTTCTCCCGTGACAATATCATCACTCTAATACGTCCATTATTACCTCTTAGGAAGATGACTTCTAAGGCTGAACTGATAGTCCAGGCCTCTCCAGGGAGCTCCTGACCTTACCTGGACATGGATATTCCTCAGGCATTTTCAACTGTCTCTGTGCAGAACAAAATCTACCTCTGTTTCCTCAAAACATTTTCTTCTTCCTGATTTCTTACCACATCAGCTTTGACTTCTCTCTCCCTCTCATCCTCATATACAGTCCCTGATTCCTATTGATTCTAATTCACAATAAATTTTGAATACATCGTCTCCTCTCCACTTTTCCTTTTCCTTCTCCAGTTCACAATTAGAGTAACCTTCTTTCTCTTTTTAAAGATTTATTTATTTAATTATTTTAGAGAAAGAGAGCGTGTGTGGGGAGGGGGAGCAGAGGGAGAGGGAGAGGAATCTCACGCAGACTCTGCACTGAGCACAGAGCCTGAAACAGGGCTGGATCCCGCAACCCCGAGATCATGACCTGAGCCAAAGCCAAGAGTCAGATGCTTAACCGACTGTGCCACCTAGGTGCCCCCACAAGTACAGTAACCTTCCAATGGATCCTGCCACCTTCTGAAATCACCTTCTGAAATCAATACCACATATTATTCAACATAAAAAGGAAATGAAGATTAGAACATGCGACAGTGTAGATCTGGAAAACATTATGCTAAGTGATATGTATAGTATACTAGATTAAATAGTGCCCTCCCCAAATTTATGGCCCCTCAGAACCTGTGAATGTGATCTTCCTTGGAAATAGGAACTTTGTAGATGTAATCAAGTTAAGATGAGGACATACTGAACTGAGAGAGCCCTAAATCCAATATGACTTACAAGAAGAAAAAAATTTAGACAACACAGGCATGCAGAGACACAGACACACAGAGAAGAATGCTTTGTAAATATAGAGGAAAAAATTAAAGAGATGCATCCAGGAGCCAAGGAAAACCAAAGATTGCCAGCAACCACCAGTAGTTATGAAGAGGTGAGGAAGGATCCTCTCCTAGAATCATCAGAGAAAGCATGGTTGACGGTGACACCTTGATTTTAGACTTCCAGCCTCCAGAATGGTGACAAAATAAATTCCTGTTGTTATAAGCCACCCAGCTTACGGTAATTTGTTATTGTAGTTCTAGGAAACTAATATATATGGTATGGATATCACATTTTGTTTATCCACGCATCAGTTGATGGACATTTGAGTTGTTTCCACTTTTTTGGCTAAAAGAAATAATGCTGCTATGAACATTTGTGTTCATGATCCATTTTGAGTTAATTTTAATAGAAGACATGAAGGTTAGATAGATTCATTTTTTTTTAACCTATGGATATTCAGTTGATCCAGCATCATTTGTTGAAAATGTTAAGGAAGCTCCACTGAATTCTTCTTGTACCTTAGTCAAAGATCATTTGGTCTTACTTGTGTGGGTCTATTTCTAGCTTCTCTGTTCTGTTCCACTGATCTACGTGTCTATCCCTTCTCCAATACCACACAGTCCTGATTACTGTAACTACACAGTAAGACTTAAAATCAAGTTGAGAAATTCCTCTTACTTTATTCCTCTTTCACACAATTGTTTCAGCTATCTAGTTCCTTTGCCTTTCCACATAAATTCTGGAACTATCTTATCTATTGTCATGGTCTGTTTGGGCTGTTGTAACAGAATACCACAGACTGGATGACTTATAAATAAGAGAAATTTATTTCTCACCATTCTGGAGGCTGGGAAGTCCAAAATCAAGATACTGACAGATTCAGTGTCTGGTGAGAGCTCACTTCCAGGTTCATAGAGCATCTGGTTGTGCCCTCACGTGGTGGGAGGGGCAAGGGAGCTCCTGGGGTCTCTTTTATAAGGGCATTAATCCCATTCATGAAATTCTGCCCTCATGACCTAATCACCTCCCAAAGGCCCCACCTCCAAATACCATCATTTTAGGGATTAGGTTTCAATATATGAATTTTGGGGGAAAGGAAACACAAACATTCAATCCAAAGCATGTATATTTCCAAAAATAAAATCTTGCTGGGTAAATTCCCAACTTTTAATAATCAATATGTGTATTGATTGTTGTGTGTAATCAATATGTGTATACAATAACAATATGGGTATAATTCCCAAATTTATATCTCTAAGACCAGTCTTTCTCCTGAGCTCCTTACATGAACACCCAACTACCCACTTGACAGCTACACTTCAGAGTTTCATTTTGAATACATTAATTTTGAGATGCTCATTTCATCTTCAAGTTTATCCTCTGGTCTTCCCCCATCTTAGTAAATGGTACCACTAATTAGCCAAACGCTTAGACCAAAACCTTCTTTATGAAAGAGTTTGAGTGTCTTCCAATACACACACACACCAGAATGTCTTTCATTAGTTGAAAAATAGTTAATGTTATATTGTTCTTAAAGTAAAATCCAAACTACTTAAGTTCCATAACATCCTCTCATTACATACCCCTTCCTTCATGATGGTCCAACCTCAGGCTTCCTTTCTGGTCCAAGCAGGGCAAGGATGAAATAAGTAAGATGCCCAGATGCAAAATATAAGAATTGCAAGGTCCTTCTTGAAGGAAGTGCTGCCTTAAATTTTGCTTGTGATGCAAAACAGTGTGGTTGCCTTTGACGTCACCTGCTTAAAGAAGTCTCACTTGCCTACTTTAGTCTCAGGACTGGGTGCAAGCTTTTTCCTGCCTTCAGACCTTGGTACTAGCCATTTCCTCTGCCAGGAAAGCTCTGCTCTCCTACTTTTTATGGCTGGCTTCTTGTCATTCAGAATTCTACTCTGGTCTAACTACCTTATTTAAAATAGTAATAATAATAATAGTAGCTACAATTTATTTACCTCTTACATTGAGACTAACCCTATGCCGAGCCCATTACTTTATTTACTTTATTCAAACAACGCTATATGGTGGATACTATCATTATCTCCGTTTTACAGATTAGGAAAGTGAAGCAGAAGAAAGAGGCTAAATTGCTCGAGGGCACACAGCTAATGGCAGTAAGTGGTTTGGCTGGGAAACCTAAGTGGTTTGATTCCAGAAACCCAGCACACTTATCTACTTTGTGGCACCTCTAATTTGCAATAGCCTTATTTATTTGTTTACTTGCTTATTGTCTTTCCTGGTTAAAATGTGAACTCCTGAGGCAGCTTGGTTTATCTTTGATGTTGTCTCCCCAAACCTAGTTGCACCTGGTTGTATGCAACGATCCATAACACTTACTGAAGGAACGCATTTAGAAAACACAGGTGGGTCCTAAAATAACCAAACTACTTAAAAATACTTATCTGTGAAAGTGAAGGAAATAATTTCAAAATCTTACACTGGAAATTCTTTAAGGAAAAAAAAAAGTATTACAAAAACTTTTAAAGAATGGGGTATGATTTTCCTTTTAAATTATCTTGACGGAGGTGCCTGGGTGGCTCAGGTCATGATCCGAAGGTCCTAGGATAGAGCCCGCGTGGGGCTCCCTGCTCGGAGGGGAGCCTGCTTCTCCCTCTCCCTCTGCCTGCTGCTCACCCTGCTTGTGCTTCCCAACTTCTCTGTCAAACAAATAAATAAAATCTTTTAAAACAATCATCTCAAGGAACACAAACGTGCCTTATTCCTTGATGGATCCACTTTTCTGTGGCAAAGATAATTAATGTGTTACCATTTCATCCAGAAGTTAGATGCAGAAAGCCAATTTGAGGTTGGGCTGCTTTCACCTGGAGTTGTTTGTATTATTTACTTACTCTCTGAAAGTTTAAATCATTTCTTCTTCCTAGCACTTTGATCCACTCTCTCCCCAACTCCCCCTTTGTTGACTGACTTTTTCCTTTAGGGCACCCAGTGTCTAGCTGGGAAGGTGTTTTGGTGGCTTGAAGTTTCCAAATCTAAGCTGAGATCTGAGGTCACATGAAATTTAAAGGAAGAATTCTTCCTGTGGAATGGCATTTTCTCTTGGCTCCTTTGTCAGCTCTCATTTGTCTGACAGCTTTTTTTGAATGTAAGGATAGTGCTCCCATCTGTATTCTGGCCAAGAGTTGTCCCTCTTCCAGGGGTCGCATGTTTAACAGGCTTTCTTCTTCATCCTCATGGATGAGGGGGATGAGGGGATGAAGGGGATGAGGGAGAAAGCCTAGTCTTACTTGGCATTTTAATCCCCATTATGCTCACCGAAAGTAGGGCGTTCCTTGAAGATCAAGAACTTCATCAAACAAATACCGTAAAAAGAATGAAGAGTAAGTCCCGGAAATGAATTGGAAGCACTGGCTAGAAGCGTGACCCCCGAGTCCTCTCAGCTGCTTCAGGCCCACAGACCCTACCACGTTAGGCAGCATTGCATCTACCTAGACCGCAAGGCTGGTTGCCGATAGAGGGAAGGTGAGGGCCACTACGCATGCCCACGCGCCTGCGCCTGAGAGATCAAGGCCTCCGCGCCAGCATGCGCACCTTCCCGCGCAACCCTGCGTGCTCCCCCAGTGCGCAGGCGCCAGGGGAGCTGGCGGGCGGTGTAGTGTGCTTAGGGAGATGTCGGCGGGCATGGCGGCTGGTGCGCTACGCGGCTTGGCAGTGGCTGGTGGAGGCGAGAGTAGCGAGAGCGAGGATGACGGCTGGGAGATTGGTTATCTAGACCGGACGGTTCAGGTAGCCCAGGAGGCCTTTTCTTGACCACACCTGGATCAGCACCCCCTGGCTCTTGAAGGCCTGACTTCGTGAAACCTCTTACTTGCTTTCCTGTGTTTCCCTAGTGGAAATACAAGCGTCTAGACTCCCAACAAATCCTGAGTTTTTCTGTTCCCTACTGTGCATTCCATAAAATGTGCGGTCGTCGATGTAGCTCTTGGTTTGGGTTTGGACCCATAGCATTACCCATTCCATTTAAAGATAATTTTAGACATGAATTCCTTACGAACTTTGTATGTTGCA
>NW_024425563.1:31982612-32131146 GCF_017311325.1 Ursus maritimus
CCCCCCCCCCCCCCCCCCCCCCCCCCGCGCGCAGCCAAAAAGATGTACCTGAAACCAATCATTGTTTTCTGATGTAGTGGAAATGAAAATATGTATAACAATTTTCTTTAACTTTATCCTTTTTTAGAAATTAAAAGGGCCATTACTCCCTGAAGAAAAGAATGAAACATTTAAAAAAGCATTGACCACAGGAGATATTTCATTGGTCAAGGAGCTCCTAGATTCTGGTGAGAGATAAGGGATAGTTTCAACCTAACACAGTTGTCTACATTTACAAGGGTTCCTTATTTTAAAAGGTTTGAGTTGCTTTTCTAGTGTAAGCACAATGAATGTTAATATATTAAGTGCTCTCTATATCTTCCTTGACTGGATTATCTTTGCCTTATTTTCTTCTACCCTCAAATTTGGAATGCCAGCCTGTTGCTTCCATCAGTTCTTCTACCTCCTTCAAGAAGCCTGTTCTGATTAATCCTATCCTCTCCAGTAACTCTTAGACATTTTTTCTTAGCATTTACTGTCTATAATATTATTACATGTTTCTCCAAAATTGTTTCTAGTTATGTTCTTTCCTTGTGCTAGGTGTCTGTGTAATCACAATATGTGGATATCTGTTCCAGCTTTATTGCTTACTCATTGTGGTTCCTTAGGAAAGTCATTTAAACTTCTAGAGCATCAGTTTGTTTATGTAAAACATCATAATTATGTCCAGGGTCCTGTAACATTTTTCTGTGATCAAATTAAATATTAATTTTTTAAATTACCTGACGTAGGAGTATGAGTTGTTGATAATAATGGTTGAAATTATCCAAAGGAGTAACAGGCATTTACTATCTACTTGTAAATCCAAACATTCACACATACAGATAAATGAGATTGTTTATAGCAAAATGTTTTTCTTGTATGCTAGAGACATTGCATGGTTTAGTGGAAAAGGAATCATTTTGGAAACAGTACATTTCTGGGTTTGATTACTAACCCTGCCACCTGATGGCTCTGTAATCTTGACCAAGTTACTAAACCTTCCTAAACTTCAATTTCCCCCTTTTTAAAATGGGGATGCATAATATCAAAGGGTTTGGGGGTATATTAAAATGAAAACACACATAAAGATCTAAAACATATAGTTGCTACGTAAATATTAGCTGTTGTAACAAAAAAGAAGGATTTGTGTGACTGTGGACAATGGAACTTGAGTTTGTAATTGAAGAATGAAACTAAATAAAATTTGAATAATTGAAACAGGCTCAATACCTAATATGAACACTTGCAGGAGTGTGCATAGTGCTGGATTGGATGGAATAGTTAGAAATTTGTTTTAGAAAAGATAATTTGCCTTGGGGCCTGAGTTGTAGGACTCAAGTAGTAGGACTAGGTGTGGTGAAATGATGGAGGCTCCTGAAAGATTTGGACTTGAAAAGACCTACTGGTAAAGTAGATATTTAGTCAACCTTTTAAAATTTTGTTTTTAATTACAAACATTCAAAAAATTAATTTTTGAAAACCAATAATAAATATATAGGTATAAGTAAAAGATACCTTTGTTCCCACTTGAGAAAGTACCCCTGATGTCTTACTTCCACAGGTAACTCTTAATTTAGCATTTCCTAGTTTCCTTCCAGATGTCATTATTTCACACTTCAAAAAATATTTTTAGTTTTTTGCCTTCCAAAGTTATTCTTGGTTTTGATACATATTTCTGCACCAGTTGAGAAGTTTGATAAAAAAATGAAAGTTTCCTTTGAGTCAGCCACTTCTAACACTTCAAAGATGTCTCCAGTTTTTGTTATTCTTTTAATATGTTTAGTTCTCTTAAAATTACTAAATATTTCAGATATTCTAAAAGGTATAGCAGTTTCTCTCCTTAGCCCTGGAGATACCACTCTGCTGTAGTTGATATTTATCATTCCTGTGCATGTCCTTATATGCTTATTAGACATGTATGTACATATGTATGTACATAACCATATAGTGTTACTTTGAATGTTTTTGAACTACAATCATTTACTGTGTGGATCCTTTTAAACTTAGGCCATTATTACCAAGAAATTCCTTTTTGTTATAAATTGCATGGAATATGTTACTGTGCACAGTACTTTCAGCATATAAAAGTGGCAGTGATTTTTCTTCTGGTGGGGGAGGCTGTTAAAAGCTTGCTTTTTATATTGACAGGCATTAGTGTGGATTCCAGCTTTCGGTATGGATGGACTCCTCTTATGTATGCTGCTAGTGTTTCCAATGTAGAGCTGGTTCGTGTCCTTTTGGACAGAGGTGCTAATGCAAGCTTTGATAAGGGTAAGATGTTTTAAACATTTAAAATATGTGAGTATTTACTTTCTATGTATCTCTGTTTACAAGCCTAATTATAATCTGTTTAGGGGTGGTGATGTACACTTTCCATGTTCTGTTTTTATATATACGCTTTACAATAAACCTTTGTCCTTGAAAACAAGGTAAGATGTTGAGGTAACCCAACTGATTATGTTTACTGTGATTTTCTTGATTCCCAAGCAGCTATTATGCAAAGTGACAAAAATTAAAGCAGTTTAAAAAACAAACCTATTAGTTATATTATGTAATTAAGATACGAAATCAACTTAAAAACCATAGGTTTTTGGGTTTTTTTTGGAAAAACTCTCTTACCAGGAAGGTAGATTCCATGTATGTTACCTTAGTAACTGCTTATGTTATTATATACCTTTAATTTCTATGCTAGAGGGTTTGGTTATTTTTTAAAGGAAAAATGCATTGAAAGAAAACAGCTGATAATTTTGTCAAAAATTACTTGAAAATTAGTCTTTAAAATTTAAAACTCAACTCTGAATTATATCACCTAAGGTTGTTTCAAAGATAGCTTATTAAATTTATATGTTTCTTTGTTATTAGATTATTTCTACTTCATACTGCTTTGGATGCTTCTGAAACATAAGAGTATATGTCCAAATCGAGTTTAATTATTATATTGAATTATTGCTTACTTATTTTTAACATGTTTCCAATAGGCAATTAAATTCATTTCATAATTCAGATTTTGATTTCACTTTAGAATTAATTTTCACATTTACTTTGTACCTACATTAGATGTTTATAAAACCATTTCTGTTTTCTCATCTGTGTGTTTTATATAACTTCCCATCTTATCAATAGTTTTATGTTTAATCTGCTTCTGTGATAGGTTTTTCTTTTTATTATGTCATTTTAAAATATCACCCAGTGAAAGCTGGACTTAGGAATGAGATTTCTGAAAGTATAAAAAATATTCTCAAAAAAACTAATAGTTTTCTTAACTATAAAGAACAAACTGGTGGTTACCAGAGGAGAGATGGATATGGGGATGGGTGAAATAGGGAATGGGGATTAAGGATTGCACTTGTCATAAGCACCGGGTATTTTGTGGAAGTGTTGAATCACTGTATTATACACCTGAAACTAATATAGCACTGTATGTTAACCAATTGGAATTTAAGTAAAAACTTTAAAAAAATAAACTAAAAAAATTAGTTTTCTTTCTCTGCTTTTTGTAATCAGAGGAATACTTACAATTATAAAACAGTTTATATTTTTCTCAGCATGTTCACATAAATTCTATTATGTATTCAACAATAGCCCCATCAGGTAAAGAGGGCAGCTTCCTACCTATAAACTAGGTCTACTGAGATATTAAGGTATCACTGGAGTCACAGTTTATCAGTAGCAGAACTGGGACTAGAATCTTTATGCTTGATCAACATTAAACCACTAATGTAAACCTTAGTTGCCATGACCTATTTTAAATTCCCCAATTCTTACCTGAAAAGGGTTTTTGTTTTTTTAATCTGTGATTTCTGCTGGTGCCCTAGGGGCCAAGGGGAGAAGTTTTTAGGAAACAGACTGAGCTCAGAGAGATCCAGTAGAAGAGGACCAAAAAAGAAACCAATGGATATGGCAGTTAGGTCATTTTCAGTAGGATGGTTCGGATAAAAACCAAAATTTCACTGAAATGTCAAATGAATGAGAAATAAGTGAAATAAGAGAATATCAGTTATTGTTTTTCAACTACAGTTCAGCAAAGCAAATTTTAATCAACCAAAAACTGTTCAACTCCAGGCAGTAACTCTACACAGCATTCATGTTCTTACCACTTTCCTATTTTCTTAAAGGAAAGGGGGAAAAAAGGGAAATTAAGAAATGAATGATAGATATATTTTGGACATTAAGGAGTTCATCCCTAATCTCATTTTTTGGTGAAGGAATACAAAGGTATCTACTAAGAGTAAGAGATTTGGGAATAGGTATAAAATTTTAAGAGTACAGTAAATATTTAGAATCTTTTGAATGATAAAAGAAGTCAGTTAGATACACTTCTTGATGTGTGGGGGGGTTTCCTCACTTTTCTTTTCACTACAGATAAGCAGACTATTTTGATAACTGCTTGTTCTGCACGTGGCTCAGAGGAACAGATCTTAAAGTGTGTAGAGCTACTGCTTTCAAGAAATGCTGATCCAAATGTTGCTTGTAGGTAAGAGCCTTATTATCTATTAAAAACTATGGATATTTTTCTTTGATTATCAGCCTGTTAAATATTTGATAGCATGATTTTTTAAAAATCATAAACAATGTGTTTACTTGGCCATATGGTTGAGGAATGAAAATAGGTCATACTGTCATGGTTCTAATTTTATAAGATTACCAAAGGAAGGGTACATCATGAAAGTTGTCTTTCAACTTTTAATTTTTAGAGGAATGTTCTAATAATTTGAAATGAGAGGGAAAGAAAGACAATAAACTATATCATTTCTTATGAATCATACACTCAAAAGAATGATTAAGCTGTAATGGTAAAACCTCTTCATGTACTCTGTGTATACCACTTACCTGCTAAACAGTTCTACACAGAATTCCTAAGTAATATATTGAAATGTTTTCATTTTCCTAAGACTTTTCCAATTACATTATATCATATAGGTAATAATGTCTAGATGCATAGAAAACAAGCAGTAACTGCTTGTTGGATCTGTTGAAATGTTAGTAATTTAAAAAATGAATCAGATAGCTTAAAACTTCTGTTACTGACTTCTTTCTTAATCTGGCTCTGTCTTCTGTTTTATTTAATCTCTTTCTGTTTTATTTAATCTTCAAAATAAATAGAGTAGGAAATAGGCTATCCAACTGAAATATGTATAGCGAAATAGAATTATTATCCATAATTCATTCAAATAATAATGATCTAATGCCTGATATATAGAAATGACTATACTTGACTTTAGAAGGTTTTTTTCCCTATTTAATTTCTATGACAGCTAGACAGCAGGTGTCTGTTTTGTCTCCCAGGGGACACTTGGAAATGTCTGGAAACACTTTTGATTGTCACACCTGGGAGATTCTGTTGGCTTAGAGTACGCTACTGGCATAATGGGTGGAGGCCCGGGATGTTGTTAAACACCCACGGTATATAGGACAGCCTCTCAAAACAAAGAAGTACCCATCCCAAAATATTATAGTGCCCAGGTTGAGAAACTAGTGTGAGAAAAGTCAAGACTGGGAGAGTGGATAATCAGTATTTAACAAACAGATTTTTTAAAGATCTGGAAAGACTACCTGCAGATTTGTAGCAAATCAATTCACAGGAATTTTAATTCTGTCATATAGGGTATAAACCCTAGGTAGGTATAACTTTTGGATTTGACTATACTTTGGAATTGGGAACTCCAAGATACCTAGTTTAAGTAAGCCTCGATGGGTGCTTAATTTTAATTTTTACCTTCAGAAGTTGTTTATGATAAGATTTGCCATTCTGGGTTCAATGGGAAATTGTTTTTTGCTGGTGCTCTTTTTTTTTTTTAATTGCTTCTGCACTGTATTATAGAGAGCAAAATCTTTACCCTTCCAATTACTTATTATCTTGTAAACACACTGAAAGAAAAGTCAAGCAAGCCATTGTCATAGGTTCTAGACTGTTCTGCTTCCATAAGAACTAGAAGATATCTTTTAGATACACAAGGTATATTTAGGGAAAAACTTATTTGAATTAAAAATAACATAAGGTAAGCATCTCAAACTAAAACTATAAGGCAGCCACACAGTTTCAAAACTGAATACCCTAGAAAAGCTGATGAATCTGAAAGAACATAAAATTTGAATTGATATGTGCTCAATTAAAACAGACAACTTTACAGCATGGTTGAAGAAAAGAACAATCTGCATCTAATTAACAAATGTGAGAAATACCTGAAAAACTATTCAGCTGTTTTTATTTTAAGCTCAAAGCATAAAGTAGTGCAATAATTGAACTATGTTTTCTTGCAGAAAATGAGGACCTTGATAGAGCTGAAAAGAATAAATCATGGGAAATAGTGCTTTTAGGCTGCAAATTTTATAAGAAGGATAGCATTAGTGGACAGATGGGGATAGCATGGTGGCAGTGGAAAAGAAGAAATTTCAGGACACAGGGACAGTGCAATAAGACTTGGCAGGAATTTTATAGATAATTCATTAGAAATGACAAAAATCAAAACCTGTTAGAAGACTGGGAATTTTGGTTTCAATCCTTTTTCCCTCCCCTCTTCTTTTTTGAAAATTTTTTATGGCATTTAAGTACATGTAACATAAAGCTTGCCATTTTAACCATTTTCAGTGTATAGTGTATTTTCCTACTGTAAACTTTTGCTTCAGGCATCTGAAGTTTGCAGTCTTTTTGAGCATTGTTCACTTTTCTAGCCTGAGATCTGAGTTAAACTGAATAGAGACCTGCAGCTTGTATCTGTTCCTCAGATACCTATGACTATCTGGGGCTTTGTTTTACCTACTGAATTGTTTTTTTGGAAATCATGATTGGTGTTTGTTGCTGTTTGTTTTGCTAAAGCAAGCTGTTTACATATGTGTGCTAAAGATCAATATCACTAAATGCTTTTATATTTTCTGCTTCTCTTCTACTTCTTTAGCCATTCTAGTTCATTATTATGGTGAACATATAACATTCATATGTATTAGGTAAATATTATTTGAAGAGCAACTGTCATCTGCTTTGAAATTTTATGTCACTTTCTAATATTGTATGTACGTAGGCTTTAAAATCTTCTAATACCAGGGCACCTGGGTGGCTCAGTTGGTTAAGCGTCTGCCTTCAACTCAGGTCATGATCCCGGTGATCTGGGATCAAGCCCCAAGTTGGGCTCCCCACTCAGCAGGGTACCTGCTTTTCCCTCTGCCTCTGCCGCTCCTCCTGCTTGTGCTCTTGCTCTCTCTCTCTCAAATAAATAAAATATTAAAAAAAATAAAATCTAATACTATTTGATTCCTAAGTGTCAGTGTTTTTTGAGAAATTTTCTTAGTTTCTTTCAACATTTCTGACATTTCTTGTTTCACCTTGAAAATGGCCAATGGAAAAAAAATCCATCACTTTAACATGGTTATCATTAAGGTGTCTTCATCTCCTACATCAAGCATTATTATGACAAGCATTTTCTAAATTTTGGATTAATGCCTCGGTTCTAAATAAGTCTCATTCATTATCTCTTCAAATATTACCTCTGCCCTGTTCTTTCCTCTTTGAGTCTCTAATTGTGTATCTGTTAGACCTCTCTCTTTTTCCCCATGTCTTTGTTTCACTGTGTCACATTCTGGATAATAGTTTTCAGTTTTCCTTCTCAGTCACTGAATCTCACTTCTAATTTATTGCTTCTAATTTATTGTTAAATTCATCAATTGAGTTCATAATTTCAGTTACTTTTTTTCTAGAAATTCTGTTTCTTTTCAAAACCAGCAGTGTCACTTTTTTAAAAAAAGATTTGCGAGAGCAAGCACATGTGTACTTGCACGGGGGAGGGACAGAGGGAGAAGGGAGAGAGAATCCCAGGCAGACTCCCAAGCTCGGCGTGGTGCTGGTCGCAGGGCTTGATCCCAGGACTCTGAGATCTCCACCTGAGCTGCAATCAAGAGTAGGACACTCAACCAGCTAATGCCACCCAGGCACCGCTGGCAGTGTCACTATTTATAGCTCTTTGTTCCCTGAAAACATTTTCAAGCTCTAAATTAGAACTTCTTTAGGATGGCAAACATATGCAGTTGACCTTTGAACAGTGCAGGGGTTAGGAGCACCAACCCCCTGTGAGGTGAAAATGTGCATATAACTTTCGATTCCCCCAAAACTTAACTACTAATAGCCTTCTGTTGAGCAAAAACCTTACCAATAACATAAACAATCAATTAACATAATTTGTATGTTATGTGTAATGTATACTATATTCTTACAATGAAGTAAGCTAGAAAAAAGAAAGTGTTAAGAAAATCATAAGAAAGAGAAAATATATAGTACTGTACTGTATTTTTTTAAAAGATTTTATTTATTTATTGAGAGAGAATATGTGTGGAGGAGGGGCACAGAGAGGGAGGGAAAGAATCTCTAGCAGACTCCATGCTGAACGTGGAGCCTGATGCGGGGCTTGATCCCACAACCCTGAGATCATGACTTAAGCTGAAATCAAGAGTTGGATGCTTAACCGATTGAGCCACCCAGGTACCCCTTTACTGTACTGTATTTATTGAAAAAAAATGTGTATAAGTGGACCTATGCAGTTCAAACCCATGTTGTTCAAGAGTCAGCTGTAGTTCAGAAGTAACAGTTACAATATTTGAACAAATCTTGGTGGGTTTGTTTCTGTTAACAGTAGCATCTCATGCTTCTGATTCATGACTAGGTGCGAGTCATTAGATTTTAAAACTTACTCTTTGGCATACTATGAGGCCCTAAGGTAGGAATTTATGTGTTTCTGAAAGATGCCTTGGGCACCATCAGTCCAGGACTCATGTAACCTAAGTTCAGGGGTTGAAGTTCCCAGGGTCATTTGGTGATGTGTACCAAGAAAGCTAGTTTATTTCTGTTCATCCTTACTCTGAAGGTGTAGCCCTTAAAGTCCCGGCCTAATGTATGTTGAGTATGGTTTAGTAAACTTTCTACTTTGTATAAGCCCGGAACTTTGAATTTTGTTCCTCTTTGTGTTCACTGCCTCCAAAGCCACAGCTCATTTTCTCATTGGGCTCCTCTTGACGGGCGAATGCCTAGAAAGCAAAAGCAACCACAAATGCTATGTTTATTTACCTCTTTGGGGTTTTGCCATCTAGATTTTGGTTTAGTGGTTCTTCAATATCTTATTAGTCCTTCAGTTTTTAAGAAATTAAAATTTCATTTAGCTGTTTTAGATACCTTCACAATTTTGATACAAATTAGCTTGCCATTAATGGAATTAGAAACCTGCGTCTTCTGAATGTTTTGTTTTTTACTTATAGATCATCTGTTAGCTCTTTAATTCCTTGTATTCCATGTAATCTGTTATCTTGTTGAAAATAGCACTAATTTAATATTTAATGATGAACTTTCTGTATTACTACCTTGGGGTTTTATTTTATTTTTTTAATTTTTAAAAATTATTTTTATTTTTCCTCCTGTGGGACAAATGGTAAAAAAAAAAAAAAAAAACTGACAACTTGAAAGCCATTTTTAAGTTGACACAAATCTGTATCTTATGTTTCTCTTGGACCTTGGCTACTGACAATTCTTAGCACAGTGTACTATGTCTAGCAAATATGGAAATTTAATACTGTTTTTTTTTGGCTTTAAAATTTGTTTCTGGGGGTAGTTCTTTAGCTTGTTTTTAAATGAAACTGTGTACCAGGCAGTGTGTTGATTGCTCTTAAATAAATTCTGTAATATAATCCTTACACCTCCATAGTAGATAATATGTTTTTTACAGAACAGAAAAGTGACTCTTAGGTATTTAAAACTTTGAAAGTAGCACAGGTTTGATAAAGGAATTTACAACAGTTTAATCCAAACAGGATTCACCATTGGAATGTATTTATGTTTCCCATCTTGTCTATATTTAGGATTTTTCAACACAGCCAGTTTAAACAACATGGTCTTTTCTAATTGTTGCAAAATACATGTTTGTGTTAACCTGCCTTATATCTTGGGATTTTTTTTCTCTTTTTCCTAAAGTTTTGTAGATATTTGAATGTTTTGATTTTAAAGGTCCACAGATGTCAAAGGAAAGTATGTGAACACAAAAATATTATCACTTTAATGTAGCTTAGTCATATTTAGCCCTGAAAACAAGGTGGCCTGTAATCAAATTACTTGCAGCTTGGCAATTGTGCCGTAGTATGGACTTACCAGCCATTATTTTTCTTTTCATGTTGGATAATATAGTAATCAAGGACATTATGAATTACTGAAGTCTAAAAGGTCTGTATTAGATGATTGGATATATAATAAGATTTGAAAACTTCTTCAATCTTGCCTTAAATTTGGAGTTGAAATTTTTATTGTTAGAATAGTAATAAGCTTCCAAAAAGTATATGTAATTATAATTGGGTTTTTTTTTTTAAGATTTTATTTATTTATTGGAGAAAGCCAGAGACAGAGCGCAAGCAGAGGGGAGGGGGACAAGGGGAGGGAGAAGCAGACTCCCCTGCTGAGCAGGGAGCCCCATGCGGCTCGATCCCAGGACCCTGGGATCATAACCTGAGCCAAAGGTAGACTCAGCAGACTGAGCCACCCAGCATCCCTGTAATTTCTGTTTTTAGGAATTGTGTGGGTTCTTTTCTCCAGGTTTTCTGAAACATTTTCTTATATTAAAAAAAAATGTATATATTTTTATATTTAGAAAGAAATTTTCCTGGCAGAGAAGTTTATTATATTCAGGTTGCTCAGACATGAGATAAAGGTTTTGTAAAATGATGTGGCATTTTAATTTCAATAGATGTTTTTATTACCATTGATAAGACAGCACACATTAACTGATAGCCAAGGTTTTGACGTAATCATTGTGTGATTGTTAACTTGTTGAATGTTATTGCCTGTTCTAATAGACAGAAAATACTCTGGGAAAAATGTTACTTTCTTTCTCAGAATATAAATTTAGTTGTAAATGTCACTGGAGCATTTGGTAGATTGAGGTTTATTTTTGGATTACAAGATTAACTTGTTTTCTAGTCGTAAGTAAATATGTGGCATATCTTTGCTCTGAAAACATAGGCTGAAGTCACAATAATATTTTCAGAAAGAATTTAAAAAATAGGTTATTTAGAAAACTCCATACTTAGGTCATGGCATTAATATTGCTGTTCATAAACCTAGAAATCTACTTGGTCATTTTGAAAGCACAGAATGAAGAGGATAAAGGTGAGAAAAGCTAGTTGATGAAAGCCCTTGACACTAATCTCTGAAAACACATACACAGAAACCAAGACTTTAAAACAAACAAAAAAATAACTCCCAAATTTTGACTTGACTTTGTTTTATTGGTGTCTAGCACCAGTGTAAGTTGTGTTTTGGCTACTAAAGCTTCCACTTGGAGAGACCCATACCATTTCTTCTATTTAATTGTGGTCATATCTAGCTTCAAAGGAGTGAGGAAGTATAATCTTACTGTGTCACAGAAGAATCAGCAATATTGGGTGGACAGTCTTGATGATTTACCATATCAGCTTAAATGTCTTTTCTTCAGGGTCATAATAATTGTATTTTCTTTTAACTGTATGCTTAAAGCAATAATTAATTTTGAATTTTGAACATGAATTTGTAGCAAGAAAAATTGGTATTTACCTCAAACTTTTCATTTACTTTTATATATAATTTGTCCCGGGTCGCCTGGGTGGCTCAGTTGGTTAAGCATCTGCCTTCCGCTCAGTTCGTGATCTCAGGGTCCTGGAATGGGAATGGAGCCCCACAGTCAGGCTCTCTGCTCACCAGGGAGTCCGCTTCTCCCTCTCCCTCTATGCTCGAACTCTCTCTCTGCTTCTACCTCTCCTTCTGTGCTTGCTGGCTCTCTCTCTCTCTTGCTCTCACTCAAATAAATAAATAAAATCTTTAAAAAAAAAGAAAGAAAAAAATTTTTTAAGATTTTATTTATTTATTGGACAGAGAGAGGCTAGTGAGAGAGGGAACACAAGCAGAAGGAGTGGGAGAGGAAGAAGCAGGCTTCCAGCGGAGCAGGGAGCCCAATGTGGGGCTCGATCCCAGTACCCTGGGATCACGCCCTGAGCCGAAGGCAGACGCTTAACATCTGAGCCACCCAGGCACCCCTAAAAAAAAATTTTTGTCCCTAGTTTGTTATTTATATTATCTCTTAAGTTCATTGCATTTTTGATATTTATAATCCTACCTTAAGGGCTGCTTTATTAGCCTCCTAATTGATATTTTTGATTGCACTATTTCTGTAATTTAATCAGTTTTGTGTGCTGTTACCTGTAGAACACACTTCCTTTTGTCTTTTAAGTGAAAGCCAAACCTCTCTGTAATTTGATCCCACCTTGATGACTTCTTACTATTTCCTAAAGTCTAATTTCATTTTATTTCAAAATTGTTCCTCAGATACATGGTCATTCCTGCCTGTTTTTGCTTTTGTTATTCTTCAGTTTGGAATATCTTCTTCTTCCCTCACTGTGCATTCAAATTTGTCTTCAAATGCCAGGTTAATAGTCTATGATGCTTTCCTTCGTTATTAAGCCCACAAGAGTACTTTTGTTCGTAAGCTATGATTTTGGATGGGTGACTATCTTGTTCAGCACATTTTTATACATCTCATATGTTGTCCTTTCATTGTTTTCTTGTATGAAAGTCTTGATTTCCCTGTGAGCCACTCGACTATCCTGGCACTACATATTTTTTGATTCTTTCACAGTTCTTTCATTTGATATTTTTCAAGTTTTTATTGACTTTAATAGATTTGACATAGAATGATCGTTTGTCTATTTCATTTACAAAACTTAACTGAAACATATTATTTGTGAAGTAATTAATATGTCAATCCATTTATGCCACAAAAAACATGAACCTGGGTTCAAACACTATCTCAGCTCTTCGCCCAAGCTAATGTAGCCATTAAGTCTTTTGAAATAGTTAAGGCTCAGTTTCTTTAGGGATTGATAGCATGATACCTAACTAGCTATCAGGGTAGCTGTGAGAATTAAAACAAGATAATGAATATGAAAGTACTTAACATGCTGCCATTGCAGAGTAGATGCTAAGTATCACTTTACTTAAATTCATAATGTTTCCTGTGCTGTATTGTAAGAGCACAATTTCTAAAATGCATATTTCTTACTAATTTATGAAATTAAATTGATAAGTATATATACTATTTTTCTTTAAACATTTTTATCATGTTAATAAATTGTACATAAATGTGTAAGTATATTATTTTTTGAACTTAAAAATGGTTAAATATTTCAATATGACAGATATATGGATTATTATTATGGTAGATCAGGAGTAAGTGAGAGTTGGGGATGTGGAAAGAATGTATATGAACTACCCTTTCCAGTGGCTTAACAAGAAAGTAAAGATACAGGATGTTAGCCCAGTGGGAAAGTTAGATACACTGTGACTTCAGCAGTTAGTCTTTAAACTCTGTTCTAACTGCTAAAAGAATTATTTTTTTAAGTGAAGCTGTAGTTTGTCTAACACTCCTCAAAAAGATTACCCAATTAGTGAATATAATTGTTTCAAGTGCTTTGTAATTAGAAATTATAATCCATACTCTTCTGAAGACTCTCTTTGAACTTTGGTATTGATTAGGTTTAGGTCACCATACCCTTTTCATACAAAAATTAATTTGAAATAAAAACCAACCATATTTCATGTACTCTGACACATTTTTTTCACGTATTTGCATCTCTGAAATCGGCGTGCCTCCTAAAATTGATGGTGTCATAGATCAAATGAAATATAGATTTGTTATTTATCTATTTTAATTGTTTTGTATTGTTTTATATTTTTTGTATTTGGGGTTGTCCAGTGGTACTAGAAGTCCTGGAAGAAGTGAACAGTGTAAAAATAACATTTTAAGCTTTCTCTCATGATTTCTTAACTTTCGAAAATGAAAGATTTTTTTCCTAAATATATGCTGTTTCAGTGGTTCCCACCAAAATAGGTTACTTTCTACATATTAATGGTCTGTGCTAAAGAAGAAGGTTGGATTGCTGATGTAATGAAGCATAAGATTAAAAGAACTGATTTATTTCTCCATTATGCTTACCTTGTATACATATAGGTGGTATTTTAGTCAATAGGAAGCATACTGCTACAGTTATATTTCCTTTTGAAAATTTTTCCTGCATTCAAGTGTATGGCAACAACTTCATGAATACCTATACACAGAAGTGAATCCATTTTGTTGGGAAAGTTTAATATCTCCCGATAATATGTCGTTGTAGAACTGTGCACTAATTAGGACCTTTACTTAGTCAAGAATTTATTGCATCTCATTAAGATACTAATTTTTAATATCCATTGGCCCTTACTAAAGCCAACAAGACTTATTAAAAATCAAGAAAAAAAACATATAAAACTTTGCATACCAAAGCTGTAACTCATATAGTCTTTGAGAAGCCTAATTGATTCAATTTTGCTTTAAATATGTTTAAAATAATATGCTATAATTAAAGGCTCCTGTGCATCCTCCCCAATCATATTCATTTCACTTCTTTCTTCCCCAGAGGTAACAAGTCCTATAATTTGTATGTATTTTTCCTGCCCAAGTTGGATGGATTATCATCCACATGAACTTACATATAGTAATCCATCCATATATCTGTAAAAATTATATCATTTGGTACATTTTTTATTCCATTTTTCATTGAGATCTGATTTACAAAGTGAAATGTACAGATCTTACGTGTACAGTTTGGGGAATGACAAATAAATACACCCACGTAGCTCACATCCCTTTCAAAATACAGAACATTTTTCCATTACCCTAGGAAGTTCTCTTAAGTCCCTTCCAAGACAATCCTCTGAACCCTAGAGGCAACCACTATTTTATTTTTTTTCTACCCTGATTGGTGTTTTGTTTTGTGCATCATACATTATATACTTGTAGTATCTGAATTCTTCACTCAGCATAATATTTTTGAGATATATCCATGTTTTATGTATCAGTAGTTCATTTCTTTTTGTTGCTGGTAAGTAGTCCAGTGTTTGAATATACCACAATTTTTTAAATCTCTTAGTTTTCGGGGCGCCTGGGTGGCTCAGTCGTTAAGCGTCTGCCTTTGGCTCAGGGCGTGATCCCGGCGTTGTGGGATCGAGCCCCATATCAGGCTTCTCTGCTAGGAGCCTGCTTCTTCCTCTCCCACTCCCCCTGCTTGTGTTCTCTCTCTCTCTGGCTGTCTCTCTGTGTCAAATAAATAGAATCTTTTTTAAAAAAAATCTCTTAGTTTTCTTTTTGTTACTGATTTCTGTTAATTTCACTGTGGTCAGAGAACATCGTTCTATATGATTTCCCATCTTTACAGTTTGTTGAGATTTTCTTTATGGCCCAGAATGTGGTCAGTTTTTGCAGATGTTGCATGTTCACTTCCAGTAATAATTTGGCAATAGTTGGGTATAATGGTCCATGTGTATTAATTAGGCCACATTTATTTGTTCTGTTATTCAGACCTTCTCAATGACTGCTGATTTTTTTGCTTGCTTGTTTTGTCAGTTACTGTGATTTCTATTTGATCAACTTTTGCTAATGTTTTAAGGTCACCATATTCCTGATGCATTAACCTTTTATGAAGTATGTTCCTCTGCATGTGTAGTAATGTTTCTTAATTATAATATACTTTATTTAATATAAGTATGACTGTATCAGCTTTCTTTTAGTATCTTTTTCCATCCTTTTGCTTTCAGCCTTTCTTAGATATTTATTTAAAGTGAGCGATAGATAGTTCTTTTTTTTTTTTTTTTAAGATTTTATTTATTTATTTGACAGAGATAGAGACAGCCAGCGAGAGAGGGAACACAAGCAGGGGGAGTGGGAGAGGAAGAAGCAGGCTCGTAGCAGAGGAGCCTGATGTGGGGCTCGATCCCATAACGCCGGGATCACGCCCTGAGCCGAAGGCAGATGCTTATCCGCTGTGCCACCCAGGCGCCCCGATAGTTCTTTTTTTTAATTCAGATTAATTAACAGTAGTTTCCTTTTAATTGGAATATTTAGTTCACTGGTGTTTAGGGTACATGCTGACAGATCTGTTTCATTTAGTTAGTGCTCTTTTTCCCGAAGATTGCTTTTGGATTAATCTTTTTCTTATTCATTTTCCTATCTTGCTAGTTATTCATTCTTCTATTATTCTTTGAGTGGCTGCTCTAGAGATTGTAGCATGTACTTTTTACTTTTAAGAGTCTGTTATATACTAATACTTTTACCAATTCCCAGACAATGTCAGGAATCTTAGAATATTTTAACTCCATTTGCTCATCCCACTCCTACCTTTGTTGTGGTGGTGTCATATATTTTAAATATCTATGTGTTTTAAACCTCACATCACATAATTATCATCATTTTATTATTGTTACCAATTATGCTGTTATTGTGAACTCTTATTTAGATTTAATCATATATTCATTCTCTCTGGTATTAATTCCATCCTGTATTTTCATGTTTCAATCAGGGCTCATTAGTCTTCTGAAAACCTTTCTTTAGTTTATTTGCTGGTGACAGAGTCTGTTTTTGTTTGAAAACCTTTTTATTAAAACTTTAATTTTGAAAGTCATTTTAATTGAGCATAAACTGTAGGTTAGATGTTATTTCCATTTGGTATTTTAAAGCTATCATTTTGCTGTCTCCTGGCTTCCATTGTTTCTACTGAAAAGCTAGCTGTTAGTCTTATTGTTGAGGGTATTGTTTTTTATCCTCTGGTGGTTTTTATGATTTTCTGTTTGTTTCTTGTTTTGGGCAACTTTGCTATAATATTCTTAGGTATATCTTTCTTTGAATTTGTTCAGCTTGGGGTTTATAGAACTTTTTAAATCTATTGTTTGATATATATTGTGAGTCAAAAGTTTTTCAGCCAATATGTCTTCAAATACTGCTTTTACCTCATTCTCAGCCTCTCTCCAACTGAGATTTAGACCATTACACCCATATCACATATGTCTCTTAACAATCTTTTTTTTTATTTTCCATCCTTTTCCTCTCCATATTTTACCCCAGGTATTTTCTTCTGGCCTCCTCCTAACCTCCAGGTTATTAATCTGCTGCTGCTGCAGTTAATCTGCTACTAAACTCATCCTTTAACTTCTTAATTTCAGTAATCCTATTTTTCAGTTCTAGAATTTCCGCTTACCTCTTTTTTTCCCCTAAAATTAAAGGTCTCTAATTAAATTTTTTCTTTGTCTTCTGTTTTCTGGAGCATATTAATCACACTTATTTTGAAGTATGTTTCTAGTAACATCTATAGGTCTTTTTTTTTTTTTATTGTCTCTTTCTCTTTTTTTTTTTTTTTTTTTTTTTTGGTCACTTGTTTTGTCTTCTAGAATGCCTAGTAATTTTTGATTGAATGCTAGGTATTATGTATAAACATTTGTATAGGTCTGTTTGCTTCCAGAAAATATTTTCTTCTGACTGGGAGTTAGAACCTTGAAGTAATCAGTGATTATGATTGTTCAGGTTGGATTTCAGGATTAATCTCTTTCCTGTATAGCCCTTCAATGATCTCAACTCAAACTTGGGATTTTACCTGAGCCACTCCCCCTTCAACAGTCATGAATGATAAATTTTGTCTCCTCAGTTTTATGGGAGTGCTAAAAGCTCTTACCTTTTCAGCTTCTTACCATCTGTTTTATGGTCTTCCTCTCCTCCTCACACATATTTTGTGTATCTTAGGAATCTGCATATGCCTTGAAGATAAAAGCGCAGCAGAAGATCTCTTCTCTGCAGGGTCTGTTTTATTTTCTTTATTTTCTCTTTTATTATATTTTTCCTGGAAAAAAGGGAATAGCAGAAACGGACTCTTAATCCTTGCAGTTCTTGGTAGCCTTGAACCCCAGTTTTTGTGTCTTTATCCCCATAGAGGTACTGTTTTCTGCTTATGCTACCCAGGAATTGGTGAATGTCTCAAGAGAGAAAGTGACAGAGAATTTAGTACTCAGTTCAACAAATGCCTCTTTTTTCCCTAAGTATTGGCCTCTCATGTTCTGGCTGCCTTGGTTTTCTATCAGGCCTTCAAACATACTTTGTATTTTGTCAGCTTTTACAGGCTTTGTTAGTGGGAGGGTTAATATAATAAAACTACTCTGATAGCTGGATATGGATGTCCAATTCATAGCGTTTTATCATTGTCTAAGTTTCCTTTTTCATAGTTATTTCATTAATTCCCCAAGCTAAAACCTGATTGCTTAAAGCAAAGTAAAAACAGTAGATAATACTGAACTATATGGTAAAAATGTGACATGCAGACAAACCTACCATTGCCCTTGGTACAGAGAAGTAATAAATACATCATTATGAAGGTACATTTTCCCCCTGTCAGATTGAGAGTTTTGTTTCTACTTTTGCTTGTATGCCCTCTAGTGGAAGTTTTATTGAAATGACATAATTAGATGAATAAAAGGCTCTGTATCATCCAGGAAAAAAATTGTAATTATGGTAATAATATGTGTGCATTTAATTTTTTTAATCAGCTCTTGACCGTTAACAATTTTTGAGGAACTTTGGTAGGTGAAAGAAAAAACAATATCACTAATATATTCAGCTGGGTTTAAACAATATATACTAAGCACTAGGAGATACAAGGTAACAGATTCATGCCCTGCCTCAAGAATTTGACAATATAGTGGAAGAGATTGCAAGATGGTAGACGTTTACAATATAGTTAAAGACTAGGGGTAACAGAGGGTTTCTCTAGGAATTGAAATTAGGAGAGAATTTAACAGAGATGAAGATGTCAATGAAAGATTCCTATAGTTTTATCTTTAGAATTGAGACTTGAAGAATGAATAGCAGTTAGTCAAATGAAGATGATAGAATAGAATATTCAGTGTAGAGGGAGGTGCCTCTGCAGGCAGAGAAGGATAAGAGAGCACATTTTATTTGGGCAATTGTAAGTTATATAACCAGATCATATGGTATTAAGAGTAGAAAATGAGTCAGAATTTAGCAGTGGCTAGATAATCTGTGTAATCCATGCTAGAAAATATGAATTTCATCCTGAAAGCTATTGAACAATTTTAAGAAAAAGGAATGTATTAGTATTTTATAAAGGTTATTCTGACAGTAGGTTGAGGATCAGTTGGAGCCAAGAGGTCCAGTTAGAAGGGTGTTGCTCTCACCAGAGCCATGGACGGTATGTTCAGAACTGAAAATAGCAAGTAATTTTGCCTGAATTTGAAGAACGTTAGTTCCACTGTACCTCAAGATAGTTATGAGAATGTATTTTTACTTAAAATTCTAATCACAAAAGGTTCCTGTTAAAATTTTTTTAACAATATGTAATTTAGAAAGTGAAAAGTCTTTTTTTTCTACTCCATAATAGGTTGTTTGATATTCTTACAGAATTTCTTCCATGTGTAAGCATTTTTCTTTTGTTTTCCTTTGTTTTTAAATAGGATCATATGCTCTATACTGTATCGCATTTGTTTTTTCAACTGATCACAGACACTATACTGCCAGTATGATAACTATAGTTTTCTCTTTATAATGGTTGCATAATATTCCACTGTATGGATGTGTTATCATTGCTTAACCTAATATTTTACTAAAAAACGGTTGGATTATTTTCAGTTTTTTTGTATTACAAAAAATGCTACAGTGAACATCTTTGGAAACATGGGTAGGTTTTCTATGAAACCTATTCCTAAAGTAGAGTTGCTGACTCAAAGATATATTTATATTTAGAATTGTGATAGGTGCTGGCAAATTGTCTTCTGAAAAATTTGGTTACTTTATACCAGCTCCACCAGTATTTGAGAGGACTTATACCACGATATCATTGGATATTTTTGATGTTCTAAATTGTCCAATCTGATGTGTAAACAATGATATTTCATTTTAGTTTTCATGCTTTTCAGTAATACCTAATTGATTAGTCATCTTCATTTTCGTGAATTGTTTATATTTCTTTGTCTATTAATTGCCTGTGACCTTTGTCATTTTTTCTATTTGGTGGTCCATATATTTCTTACTGATTTATAAGATCTTTTTTTGTATTTGATCTTTTAGCTTTGTATTGTTATATGTGTTGAAGATGCTATTTCTTGTATGTTTTCATTTGTGCTGTTTTTTGTTTTTAATTTTATGTTGTGATTTCTATCTTTTAAGAAAAAATGTCAGAAAGCTAACTTCCAAAAAAAGTCCTAGGCTCAGAGAGTTGAACAAGCTACTACTTTGAAATTTCTAAGGAATAGATTACACTAATACAATTTAAATAGTTCCATAGTATATAAAAAAGAGAGAGAAGACTTTCAGTTCTTTTTTATAAAGCAAACATAAATGATTCTGAAATCCAGTTTAAAAAAATTATCTACTCCGACAAACTTTATAAATCAATCTCAGTTACAAATATAAATACAAAAATCCCAGATCTTTAACAAAGTATCAGGAAAATTAATGTTATAAGCAAATTAAATAAATAACATGCAGTGATCATACGGGATTCATGTCAACTACAAAAAAATGGTTCAATATTGGGAAATATATTTTATAAATAGGTCAAGGGATTTTTTAAGGGGAGGTTACCATCATAATAGATGGCCAGAACTGTGTTTTTATAAAAGTTGAAATCACATTCCAATTTTCATAACCTTAGTACAATGTGAGTAGATGAATAGTTCCTTAATTTCATAAACATATAAATGAAACCAAAACAAGTCATACACTTAACAGAGAAACACTAGAGGCACTTACATTGATGCCAAGAAGATGACAAGGATGCTTATCATAAGCTCTCCTTTTGTCTTAACATTGTTTTAGGAATTGCAGGGCAATTCAATTATGCAAAAGAAGAAAATGAGATACAAATAATAAAATAGCTAATAATAATGACAGATAATTTATTTCATGCTTAATACTTTTCTGGTTATTGAACATTATTATGTCATTACCACAGATATGAAAATATCACAAATAGGTGCCACAGATGTAGAAACTATTATCATGCCCCTATACAGTAGTAGAAACTGAGGCATTAAGAGTGTAAGAAACTTCCTAAGGTTACACAGACAATAAATGCTGAACACTAGGTTTTAATTTAGGCAGAATGACTAATACAAGTATACAACTTCTGCTTTAAACCAAGAGTTTGCAAACCTTTAAAGTTTGAAGCAGGGCCATGAGCATTCACTTTTTTATTGTCTGTGGCTATTTTCATGCTACAACTGTGGACTGGAATGGCTGTGACACAGCCTTGTATACCCTATAAACATAAAATATTTACTCTCTTGCCCGTTACAGAAAAATTTTGCCAAATCCTGTTTTAAACCATTGAACTATGTTACCTTTGATGAAACTATTAGGCTTTTTTTTATTAGGAAAGGGGATAAAATTTTAGGTCATATGACTATATGCTTGGTAAACCCCAACATAATCAACCCAGAAACTGTTAGAAGTAGCAATCATAAAATGATGTAGGTTTTTTTTAAATACTAGTAGGCAAAATAAAGTTGGTTTCCAACTTACAAATAATAACCAGCTTGGGAATATAATGAGATAATAGATCCCAGTGTCAAGAGCAAAAAACATAAATATCTAAAAGTGAGTGTATAAGAAATGTGAAAGATCCAAATCAAGAAAGGTTTAAAAACTACATGGAGTGAAACAAAAGGAGATTGAATTAAATAGATGTGTCATGTTCTTGGCTGGAATGACTCAGCATTAAAAAAAAAAGACATTCTTTTTTTATCTAAATTAGTCTGTAAAATTAAACATCTCATTCAGAGTGGGGGATTGTTTTAATTTGATGAAATGATTTTACAAATTCTGAGAGGAAAAACATGGCCAAATAAAAGACCAAGAATTTTCTGAAAAATAGGTTTATGACTTCAAGATGTTAAAGTGAACAAATGCTAACGTCTTGCCCCTCCACAACAAATTTTAGATATCCATAAAGTATTAGTAAAGTTATTTTGGAAACAGGAAAGGGAATAATCTCTGGAATGGAAAAGGAGTAACTTCTAAAGAAAGAAACAGATGGGAACCCTCTCTGGCAATCCCTAAGAACTACAGTACTGATAGGCGAGGCCAGGGTTGCTTGAATCTTCCATTGCTTGAGAGGCCTTTTCAGGCCAGAAGATGGTGCACAATCACAAATCATCAAATCTGGAGAATGCAAGCATCATAAAACCGGGACAACAAATTCAACAAAAGAGTAACTTAGACTAGAGAAAGTGGGAAAAAATAATTTAAAAAGGACTTCATTTTTCTGAACAAAAGAAGGATTTGCCTCCACTAAATAACAAACAGATATTATCAAACAATTACAGTGAATTATGAAAAAAAAGAAACTTGTTGAATATTAAAACTAAGTATATGTGAATAACAGCAGATGGGATTCAGCTGAATTGCTGATTAATAAACTGGAAGATAAATGTAAGGAAATCTAGAATATGACATCAAGTGTTACAAAGGAAAAGATATGAGATACAGAGAGAACCTCACCGAAGTTCTAATGTCTATCTAATAAGAGTTCCAGAAGGAGAAAATGAAAGAGACTATATTTGAAGTAATAGTAGCCAGAATGGAATGTTCTCAAACTGAAAACACAAAGCCTTAGGATTGAAAGATCTTTGAAAGCAAGATTTATACACATACACAAATAGATAAAGATAAATAACATTTTAATTAAAAATCAGAATATATGGGGGCGCCTGGGTGGCACAGCGGTTAAAGCGTCTGCCTTCGGCTCAGGGCGTGATCCCGGCGTTCCGGGTTCGAGCCCCACGTCAGGCTCCTCTTCTATGAGCCTGCTTCTTCCTCTCCCACTCCCCCTGCTTGTGTTCCCTCTCTCGCTAGCTGTCTCTATCTCTGTCAAATAAATAAATAAATAAATAAATCTTTAAAAAATAAAAAAAATTAAAAAAAAAATCAGAATATATGGACACATCACAATGAACTTGAGAATATCAATAATAAAGGCAAAAATCATAAAAGATACCTGTGGCAAAGGCAATTTATCACGACCGTTCCTATCAAGAAATGACCATTTGATATTAGGCTTCTTAATAACAACTATATACAGAAGAAGATAAATGATCTGAGGAATAAACTTTGAACCTGTATTTCTATATTTAGCTATCCTATCGTTCAAGAGTGTAAGCAAAATAAAGACATTTTCATGCATATGAAAACTTAGTTATTTCAGTATAAGCGCAGTTGACGTTTTGAGTGAGGTTGTACTGTGTATTGCAGAATATTTAGCATCCTTGGCCCTCGCCCATTAAATGCCAGTAGCTCCCTCCAGTCATTTTGGTAAACTAAAATGCTTTCACGTATATCATAGAAAAGTGTTCCTGGCCAAGAACCACTATTCTTCTGACTGTTTAAAATAACATCTAAAAAGTTAGCTGCAAAAAGAAAAATAAAGCCAGAAGAAATAATGTTGGACAAAGAAATTAATAAACATTATAAGTCTAAATAACTAGCTTTTTAAAAGAAAAGAGCATTTATAATAAAATGACAAGTTACACTAAATTTCCATGCCAACAGTTTTGGAATTTGGGTGGCTAAAGGGAGAATGAAGCAAAATAAAAGTAAACTTCACTCTTCAAATGAGACCACACTTATTGATTAACGTTAGTCTTTGTTAAATGGTAAGATTAAGAGTGTTGGGAAGAAGGTGAGAAGGAATTAAAAGTACTAAAATAAGGATATTATAAGCCTTCAGATCAAGGGGTTGAGGTGGGGGTAAGGGGTGGATAGAACAAATAGAATTTGATCAGGCTAATAAGACTGAAAAGGAGACATGGAAGTATGTATTTACCATGGAAACATGGTAAATAAAAAGCACAATGTCAGAAATAAGTCTAACTGGGGCACCTGGGTGGCTCAGTTGGTTAAGCATCTGCCTTTGGCTCAGGTCATGATCCCAGGGTCCTGGGATAGAGCTCCGCATCGGGCTCCCTGTTCCGCGGGAAGCCTGCTTCTCCCTCTCACACTTCCCTTGCTTGTGTTCCCTCTCTCGCTGTCTCTCTCTGTCAAATAAATAAATAAAATCTTAAAAAAAAAGTCTAACCATATTAAGAGAATAGTAATATAATTGGTAAAACTCAGTGACTAAAATATAGTAACTCTTATTTTGGCTGAAACCAAAATCCAGTAAGAATGACAAAATAATACATAATGGTTGAAAATAAAATGATCAGAAACTATATTCTTCATTTAGCAAATATCTATACCTGGTAGATAACCAAGACAAAAAGGACCTCTGGGGTAAAAAGCAAAAATTTAACAAGATAGTTTCAATATATATGGATTTAAAATATATAAAATGGAATTACTAGAATTTTTTAAAAGGATAGAAAATCTGTAATCATATTTGAAGATTTTAATAAAAAACAGACAAAAAATAAAGATATAGGAAATATAAAAACACTTAACAAGTATATCTGATTGATATTTATCTAAAATTCTAACTGTAACATAATTTTATACATATGGATTCTTTTTAAATACGTGTAGATTGCTTTCAAAATATGGTGATATTCTAGGCCACAAAGGAAGCCTTAATAAATTTCTTTTAAGAAAGTGATCTCTTACAGAACATTTTCACTAACTACAGGGTAATGAATTTAGAATTTTACAACCAAAAGCCTCTCCAGTACATAAAATTGGGTACTTAAAATTATACACTGCAATAATTTGTAGATTAAAGAAGAAATCAAAAGAGAAGTGGTAAAACTTAGTCTGAACTGTTGAAGCCTTGATATCAAAACTTGTGTGATTGAGACAAAGCAATACTCAGAGGGAAATTAAAAGTCTTAAATTCATTTATTGTCAAGTCAAAGCATTGCATGAATAGCATGATATTATTTATGTTTAAAAATACCAGTTTTTTCTGCATATGTTTATACAGTGTAAAATTTATTATTTTTCTTTGCTAAGATCTGGAAAGATAGCCAACTCATATCAGAGATTACCGTAGTGTTCTTAGGAAAAAGTGCATATGTATGAATTTTTTTTTTTTTTAAGAGAGAGAAGGGTGGTGGGAAGGGGCAGAAGGTGAGGGAGAGAAAATCTTAAGCAGGCTCCACGCTAGGCAGGGCTCCATCTCATGACCCCGAAATTATGACCTGAGCCAAAATCAAGAGTCAGACACTTAACCAACTGAGCCACCCAGGTGCCCCTGAATTAAGTAATTTTTTAAAATTAATACCTCTTGTTAAAGAGTAATCTTATAGAATTAGCCTTATATTAAAAATAAATCACAATAATTAAAGCATTGTGGGATTAGTGGGAAGCTGTCTATTGCTAATCCCTAGAAGTAAAACAGAAAAGAAAATGCAAGGGAATTCAAGAGTATATGAAATTATCATATATGATTAATATAGCATTTCAAACTAGAGGAAGAAAATAGATCATCATTTTAGTGCTGGGGACTTGCATAGCTATTTGAAGGAATAAAAAATGCTGGGTTTAAACCTCACACCAAAATTATTTTATATGCCTCAAAATAGTAAAGTATAAAGCCACACAAACACTTAATAAAAAATACTAGATGAAAATGTGGATGAACATATGTTGGATTGGCAAAGGCCCTTGTGTACATGACACAAGGATATCTGGGAAACTGTCACCAAAACATTTTTCTCTCCCTCTTTTTTCTCAGCTCTAAGCTACTTGCCTTTCTTTGAGCCTCAGACTGCTGAGACATTAGGCAGCTTGTTCCCATCCCTGCAAAATGGTGGGAAATCATTAGGGGTAAGTCAAGATGGAGAGCAGCTAATCCCATAAAAGCCTGACATTAGGAGTTTTATGGACCTGGGGTGAAGTTGATCCTGCATGAATGTCTTAGGTTTCCAGACTCCTAAAGACTTGGAGCTATGCAGGTGAGCTGAGTTGGCTCTGCTGGTGAGGTTGGTAGAATTTGGGAAGATAAGAAAGCAGGGAGAATGCTCCAGGTACTTCTGGAGGGTGGGAATAGCCTGCTCTTAAACTATGGACCTACTGCACAAGAAATTTATTTGATTTTCAAAATCTGTAAGGATTTCTGCCATTAAGAATATTCCTAATTGGTAAGAAGAAATACAATTCTCACTATTTTCAGATGATATGATACTGTATATAGAAAACCCTAAAGACTCCACCAAAAAACTATTAGAACTGATGAACAAATTCCATAAAGTCACAAGATACAATATCAATACAGAAATCTTTTGTATTTCTATATACACTAATAAGGCAGCAGAAAGTGAAATTAAGAAAACAGTCCCATTTACAGTTGCACCAAAAGCAATAAAATACCTAGGAATAAACTTAACCAAAGAGGTGGCTCTAAAAAGTATAAAGCACTGATGTAAGAAATTTAAGACAATGCAAATGTATGGAAAGACATTCCATGCTCATGGATCAAATATTGTTAAAATGTCTATACTACCCAAAGTAATCAACACATTTAATGCAATCCCTATCAAAATACCAACAGCATTTTTTACACAACTAGAACAGACAATCCTAAAATTTGGATGGAACCACAAAAGACCCTGAATAGCCAAAGCAATCTTAAGAAAAAAAAAAAAGTGGAGATATCACAAGTTCAGACTTCAAGTTATATTACAAAGTAGTAGTAATTAAAACAACATGGAACTGGCATAAAAATAGACACAAAGATCAATGGAATAGAAAACTCAGAAATAAACCCTCAATTATATAGTTAATTAAACTTAGACAAAGGAGGAATGACTAGTACAAAAAGGACAGTCTCTTCAACAGATGGTAGTGGGAAAACTGGACAGCTACATGCAAAAGAATGAAACTGGACCACTTTCTTTCACCATACATAAAAATAAACTGAAAATGTATCAAAGACCTAAATGTATGGGGAGCTTGGGTGGCTCAGTCGTTAAGCGTCTGCCTTCAGCTCAGGGCGTAATCCCATGGTCCTGGGATCGAGCCCCATATCGGGCTCCCTGCTCCACTCGGAGCCTGCTTCTTCCTCTCGCACTCCCCCTGCTTGTGTTCCCTCTCTCATTGGCTGTCTCTCTCTCTGTCAAGTAAATAAATAAAATCTTAAAAAAAAAAAAAAAAAGACCTAAATGTGAGGCCTGAAACCATAAAAATCCTAGAAGAGAGCCCAGGCAGTAATTTCTCTGACATTGGCCATAGCAACATTTTTCTAGATATGTCTCCTGAGGCAAGGGAAATAAAAGCAAAAATAAACTATTGGGACTATATCAAAATAAAAAGTTTCTGCACAGTGAAGGAAACAAAACTAACAAGTACTTAGTGAATGGGATAAAATATGTACAAATGACACATCTGATAAAAGGTTAGTATCTAAAATATATGAAGAATTTATGTAACTCAACACCTAGAAAACAAATAATCCAATAAAAAAATTGGCAGAAGATATGAACAGACATTTTTCCAAAGAAGACCTACCCAGATGGCTAATAGACATGAAAAAAATGATCAAGATTACTCATCATCAGGGAAATGCAAATCAAAAAACTACAGTAACATATCACTTCACACCTGTCAAAATGGCTAAAATCAAAAACCCAAGAAACAACAAATGTTGGCAAGGATATGGAGAAAAAGGAACCTTCTGTTGCAGTATTGGTGGGAAGGCAAAATGGTGCAGCCACTGTGGAAGACAGTATGGAGGTTCCTCAAAAAATTAAAAATAGAACTACCCTATGACCAGTAATGACACTACTGGGTATTTACCCCCAAAGATACAAAAACAATAATTCAAAGGATACATGCACCCCTATGTTTATTGAAGCATTATTTACAATAGCCCAACTATGGAAGCAGCCAAGTGTCCATATCAATAGATGAATGGATAAGGAAGAGGTGGTGTGTGTGTGTGTGTATATATATATATATATATACACATATGTATATATATATATATACATACATACAGTGGAGTTATTCAGCCATAAAAAGGATGAAATCTTGTCATTTGTAACAACATGAATAGAGCTAGAGAGTATAATGCTAAGCAAAGTAAGAGAAAGAAAAATAGCATATGATTTCACTCATGTGGAATTTAGGAAACAAAACAAATGAGCAAAGGAAAAAAATGAGAAAGAGACAAAGCAAGAGACAGACTCTTAATTATAGAGAACAAACTGATGCTTACCAGAGGGGAGGTGGGGAGAGATGGAATAAGTAGGTGATGGGGATTAAAGAGTGTGCTTATCATGATGAAAAAATTCAATAAATATTTCAGCAACTAGATCTGAGTTTTGAAGAGGCAACAGAAAAAACTTCCCAGCAGCTAGAGAAAGGATTTGTAATTAAAATATTTGCTTGACTAGTACAGTAAAATTGCTGACAGAGAATGGTGAATACCTGAATTAAAAATTAAGAGCACATAAGGAGATCTAAGTGCAGCATGAAAAAGATCTCTTGGAACTTAAAAAAAATGTAGTATTTGAATTCAAAATTCAGGGAAGAAAAAAGAACAAATGCAAGATTGGTAGTAAACACATTCTAGAAAAAAAAGAAATGGTTCCTGAGCTGAAAACTCTAGGACTGCATATTGAAAAAAAGACTGCGTATTGGAAAAGTTCTTGAGTTTTAGTTTAGATTGATAAAGAAGAAAAGACACACCTAGGCATATATTCTGGTTAAAATGTGTAAACTCGAAAAAACAAAGAGGAAATTTTTACAAGCTTCTGGGCAGAAAAAATTAAGTTTTTAACAAGAAGTAAAAAGGTCAGAGTAGCATCAGACTTCTCATTTGCACAGCTGTAGGTAGAAAAGAATGAAAGTACATATTCCCTTAGATAAAGGCCCACAGCCTAAAAATCTTTTTCTTAGCCAAACTCTCATATGCCTGACAGGGCAAAAGAAAAATGTTCAAGAATATTCAAGAACTCAGAAAGTACATTACCCAAATGCCCCCTCTGAGGAGAATACTTGAGAAAAGACTAACCAAACAAAAAAAAGAACCAGAACAGAGACCTCATGAAGGCAGAGGATGAAAACAAGAAGCAGTGAAGAGAGATGAACTTTGATACATGTGTAGTTAATGGATAATATGAGGCTAGAAATATGGAGTCTGAGTGCTAAATAAAGAGTCTGGAAACAGACAAGACAAACTGTAAGTAAAACTCTAATAAGTACTAAATTGTGATAATAAAATCTAAGCGCTATCGTTTACAAAGAGTTGGGAGCAACCTAAGAGGAACTTAAGAGTATTCAAAAGGTCTTATCCTATTAAAGTAGAAGCATGGGAGAATTACGGCATGGTGGTGGAGGAAACCATAGTCTGATTAGGAGAAATAGATCTTATCTTGCTTACATATTACAGGGTCGTATGTTTTTTACTAAGAGCAGAGAAAGATGATAATGCTTAATGACATTTAAAAAAAAAAAAAAGGAAAAGCAGAGACATCTGGGTGGCTCAGTCAGTTAAGTGCTGCCTTTGGCTCCGGTCAGGTCCTGGGACCTAGCTGGCATCAGGCTCCCTGCTCAGCAGGAAGCCTGCTTCTCCCTTTCCCTGCCGCTCCCCCTGCTTGTGCGCCCTCTCTCTCTCTCTGTGTCAAATAAATAAATAAAATCTTAAAAAAAAAAAAAAAAAGGAAAAGAAGAATCATAAGATTTTCAAGGAGGAAAAATATAATGAATAGCAGTTTATTGAACCAACAAAACAAAAAAGAAATACTGTCAATGAATTTATCAGTCATTACACTAAATGAGAATGGACTGAATTTATCAACTGAGATGTTGGCTTAAAAAACAAAAGATGGCTAAATGGTATTTACAAAAAAAGGAATATGAAAAACCCTTTGCAAGTGAAGGCAGACTCACAGAAATCAAGATTGTCAACATCAGCTATTATTAATATTAAATACAGTAAATAGAATAAAGAATTTTGTTTGACAATAAAAGGCAAAATCAATGAAAATACAACAAGTGTAAACCTGTACACACTAGACTACATGGCCACTAAATCCACAAATCAAAATCTATTAAATTTAAGTAGATGTAGATCAAAATAAAATTAGAGCAGGAAATTTCAACAGATATCTAATATGTCTAAAATGAGTAAGGACATAGATGCATTAAAAATACACTCAATACACATGTAATGATGGACTAGATAAGGAGAAAATCCTGTCTGTATTAAATGTAAGCATGACACAAAACATAGAAACACATGATTATACTAGTTACTGTGTGGATTGGATGTGGATACAGAGACAGGCTAATGGGATTATCCTCAAAGAACTTACAGTCTAGTTGAAAAAAGAGATGAACAAATACATTTTGACCTGATAGCTGATGATAAAACTAAGCACAAAATGCTAAGAAAACAGAGGAGAGTGGGATTGCTATCTAAGATGAGGTAGAGCGTCAAAAAACTGGGGAATGTTGGCTTTTAAGATGAAGCCTTAGAAGTAGATTATGAGAAAGCCTGTTGATGAAAAAAAGTGAAAAGACATTTCATTCAGAGTGCTCTGAATATAGGACATCCAGAGGAGAGAAAAATTGGAATCCATGCCCTGTAGATATGACCGAAGTCTGTTCTTAGGATGGAGTAGGATTGCAAATGCTGAAATGGCAGACAGAGCACTTAGCATGAAAGATACACTTACATATCATAGGTATAACCTTGAAATTTTGGAACGGTAAATTGACAAGATTCACAAATGTGGAAGAAAGACTAGAAACAAGGAGGCAGTAATCCATGTAAGAAGTGATAAGGACCTAAACACATGGAAGAAGGAGAGAGAGAGCAAAGTAGACAGATAAAATGATGGGAAGGAGGTAAAATTCACAGGAATGCTGACTTAGATATGAAAGCACAATGAGGAGTCATGAATAAATTCCAGGTTTCTGAGCTGGGCAGTGCATGGATTGTGATGCTGTTCACAGAGGTAAGTAATAAGAGAGAATTGTGTGTTGGAGGTAAGATGGTGACTTCAGATTGGGATATGTGTTGGATATGTGTTTGGTTAGGATACCCATGTGGCAATGACAAATATAATCTGATGCTCAGGAGCAAAGCCTGGCCTAGAGATACAGATTCAGCAGGCAATAAAGTTAGGAGAGTGGGTGAGATCATTCAGGCATGGTGTTTATGCAGTGAAAAGCAAAAGCATTGAGGACAGAAGCCTTTGAAATACATACTTTTAAGTGCTAGAAAAATAAAAGGTGTCCAAATAACTTGACCTTTGCCAAAGCAATTTTGTTAGAAGGAACAGACAGAACAAAATTGCAATGATTTAAAGAGAGAATTGGAAGTAAAGAATTCTTTACAGTAAATCTTGGGAAATAGATGGAAATTAATATTGAAAGTAAAGTTACCAGTAGCACAAATTGTTACCATGTCACCTGAGTAGACCTGTTATTATAAAGTTTTATAACTTCCCTGAAGAGTTCTTAAGATTGCCCATAAGAGTTTGTAAGATTGAATAATTCATTTAGATTTTGTTAATCAGTAACAGGCAGGAAACTACAGATGTTACAAATTTCTACAGATGTAAAACCACTGGAAGAATTGTTCTCTCCCCTCTCAAAATTGTCATGCAATGTTACTGATGGTATCAGTAACTATTTAGAAGCTAAGTAATAAACCTTCTAGGTAATGTAGACCCTGTTATAAGAGTTTGCTGTTCCATTCAGTAAATTAAACTTTTCTTAAAAGAAACCAATGCAACATTTTTGTAACACATTTTTCAGTAGTAATCTGAAGCTTCTTAGTAAGCAAACTATGCTGGTCCGGTACTTTTCTTATCTAGGAGGAAGTAAGCATCTCTAAGATGCAATTTATGTTCATGTGAATTGACCAAAAATATAATCTCTGCTGGTTTCCAAGATTCTACGAGAAATTGATATTTCAAACAACTTCAATTTTCTATGCAAATCCAGAACAAATTTCAGTACAAAATCAGAAATTTCACTTACAAAGTTCAAGCAAATGGGACATGCACACTTTCATGTCACCTCTGGATACTCTGCCAGAGTGTCACTTCCTTCAGATTATATTTTAGCCAACTTTATTTAGGTTTCCAATTTTGCCATCTTGTGGAGTTTATGAAATTTATCCCATATTTCATAATCAAATACATAAAAATTTAGAAAAAGAACTTCAGATTTCTCTATATCAGGATAGATTATAAAAGTAATTTTCAGGAGATTTGGCAGGGAAGGGGGAATAAACACACAATATTACTTCAATAACACACCAACAGTGATCTTTCAGTAAAAATTACTTATTTCCCAACCTATGTTTTCTCATCTCTAAAGTGAGAATAATTTCTGCTTTTATAAAGTTGTCTTGAGCAGTGAATGAGGTAACTGCCCAGTCCTGCATAATGATTTTGTTTCTCCAAATTGATAGTCAATGCTGAGGTTACCAAATCTTGATTCTGTGTTCTAAATTGGTGTTTACATGTAAGTTTTTTATATGGGTTGAACTATATGAACTAGACTTTTGTAAATTAGAAAGAAATGATTCTGCCCTGTTGATTTTAATTCTATGCAATGCTGGCTTATCATTGAGTTCAGCAAGATGAAATAATAATTGTAACTAATGTTGTGTGTATTCCATTAGATCTTGTTTCCTGCAACCTTGCTAATTCATTTATTAGTTCTAGTACTTTTTTTTGTAGATTCCATCAGGTTTTCTACACAGACGGACCGTGCTATCTGTGAATAAAGACAATTTTACTTCTTTTTCTATCTAGATGCCTGTTTTTTCTTGTTTTATTGCACTGGCTAGAACTTGAAATAAAATGTTGAATAGAAGTGTTGAGAGCAAACATCTTTGTCTTGTTTCTGATGTTAGGAGGAAAGTATTCATTCTTTGACCATTAAGTATGATGTTAGCAATAAGGTTTTCCAGTTGAGGAAGTTCTCTTCTATTCCTACATTGCTAAGAATTTTATTAGATGTTGGATTTTGTAAAATACTTGTTCTGCGTTTATTGAGATAATCTGGTGGTTTTTCTTTTTTTGGTCAAATGTCACATGTCAAACCAATCTTGCATTCCCAGATAATTGTACTCAGTTATGATGTATTATCCTTTTTATGTATTTTTGGATTCTATTTGCCAAAATTTGTTGAGAATTTTTGCATCTATGCTCAGTTAAGATTATTGGTCTATAGTTTTCTTTCCTTGCAATGCCTCTTTCTAGTTTTTATTATTAGAGTAATTCTTGCTAATAGGATGAATTGGGAAGGATTCTTTCTGTTTCAGTTTACTGAAAAAATTTAAGTAGAATTGGTATTATGTTTTTTCATCAACTGTTTGGTGGAATTCACCAGTGAAGCCTTCTGGGCCTGCTGTTTTCTTTGTGGGAGGTTTTTATTTACTAATTTAATTTTTTATAAATCTAAGACTATTCAGGTTATTTTTTAGTGTGCTTAGGTAGTTTGAATCTTTTGAGAAATTTGTCCATTTCATCTAAGTTGTCTAATTTATTGGCAGAATTTGTTCATAATATTTCCTTATACTTTTAAACTGTGGAGAACCTGTATTGATGTCACCTCTCTTATTCATGATATTGGTAATTTGTGTCTTCTATTATCTTGATCAATTTGGTTATATGCTTGTCAATTTTATTGATTTTCTCCTCCTAATGAGGATCTAAATAAGGCGAAGGAGTATGCAATATGAAGGTCTAGGAAAAGGTGGAGGGAATAGCCTTTGCATAGTCCCTGGAAGGGAAAGAACTTTTCATTTTCAAAGAGAATAAACTCTTGAGTGGTCAAGAGCAGAAGCATGGAGAGCAATTATGAGGCTATTTCAATAATATACATCAGAGAAAGATGATGATGGCCTAGACTGCTTATAGTAGCTAACAAGATAGTGCAAAGTGGTTAAATTCAGAACATATTATGAAGGTAGAGCCAGCAGGACCAGCTGATGACTCCATATACAAGAGGCATAAATGGAGTCATGGAGAAGAGTCATAAATTACTCTTAGTCATAGGCCTGAGTTATGTGGTCAATGGTAGCTTTGTGAAATAGGGAGGACTAGAAGGAGCAGATCTGGGGTGTCACAGGGAAGGTGGGGTTAAGAAAAGGCATCAACATGTTTAATTTAGACTTAGTGGAGAATTTGAATGACTAGTTGACTCATAATTTTGTTCTATTGTATGTATTTTCCACGTTTTCTTCAATTATCCGGGCAATTCACTCTTTACTTTGCAAAGATTGTCTGGGTGAAGAAGCCATTATGTAGGAGATACTCAAGATAGAAGAGGCAATGCTTGACAGCTACCTTAGCATATAATTTCCAAGAAAACATTGAAATTGTAATATACTAGGAAATAGAAGAAAGAAGTGTGTGAATCTTTTTGTGCTAAATACATTAATGTGAAGTGATCAGATTCAGGATATATACCTTATGTTAACAAACCTTATAGAGAAATTTATAGGTTATATATGTAATGTGAGTTAACCAAGGTGAACTTCCTTAATGAGATTAAAATAGAATTCTGAAGTCACTTAATTTGTTGTTCTTTTGTGAAGTTCTTTGTATATAAATCAGATATTTGAGGCAACTCAGGAAGACTGAGCCCAGATGCCAGATCTCCTTTAAAACAGACCATGAGACTAAGTTCAGCCCACGTAGAACTAATAGAATCTTTCTGGTGTCCTTTGTAATTGAACCAGAAGCTGACCAACTTCCAGGAGGAAAGGGATTGAATCTCTATTTTGAGAAACGACACACTATAGGGAAACCACTGTGCTCTCTCAGAAAATAGTCTTAGAGTCTGGCTAAACTATTAAACTAATCTCTTTCTTGATTAGAGTATGACTTCAAGTCAGGGTGAAATTCTTTCAGACTTAAACTAAAATAAAATCATAATGGACTACATTAAGAAATAAGAGAAAATTTTAAACTTTTATTTTTATTAAATGTAATAAGCATTTAATAAGTATGAGCAATGCTGAGGGGACAGAGACCTTATTTGTGTCATTCATCATTATATGCCTTGAATAAGCATTGTGGGTACTCTGATATTTTTCTATATGAATATGTAAATTAATGAAATCTCATATTAGAAAGTATGGCTTGTTTAGTGATTTTTTTAAACACATGTCTTCACTAGAGGGTGCTGTGTAAGCATTCAATACTTTAAAAGTGTCTTCACATTTATTTGCTGGGAGATCGGATTTTTAAATCATCTGATTTATTAAAAGGTTTCATTTCCTTTGCTTTCAAAACAATACTTTGGTATCGGATATGAAATTCATGAAATTGAGTAGCTGTTAATGGCGGCATTAACACAGATGTTTCTTTTCTTCCTCCTCCTCAGGAGACTTATGACTCCAATCATGTATGCTGCCCGAGATGGTCATCCTCAGGTTGTTGCTCTCCTTGTTGCTCATGGAGCCGAAGTTAATACCCAGGATGAGAATGGTTATACTGTGAGAACTGACTGCACAATGTTCCTTTTTATATCCTGTCATTATCAGTAGTCCACAAAAAAGTTTTTAAGAAGTAAAAATTACAGAGGGGCTGGGTTATAATAGCTGTTTGGTGAAGAAAACAGCTGAAATGGAAAAAAAAAGGAAGGATCTGACTCTTTTTGTCCTTACCCTTGACACAAGAAGCTGCAGCACACAACAAAGCCTGGGTTCTGGAGAATTCGTTTTTACAGAAAACAGTTCAGTGATTAGCAGATAAATTATTTCATTCTATAACATCACTTGACTATGTAAAACGTTATTTGGTTTTATAAAATCAGTGAGCACTGGCAGTCTGCTTTGCAATTACAACTTTGGAAATATGTTTACATTATATTGTAAAATGAAGAGATTGCATCATTCTGTTAATTAACCATGTTCACTTTTTTATTGTGCCATAAATACTGTTGAAAAGTTTTCCTTTCTGTCTCATATACACTCCCTCTCTTTAAACAATCTTCTTTTTCCCCACTTACAGGCTTTAACATGGGCAGCACGTCAGGGTCATAAAAATGTAGTTTTGAAGTTGCTTGAACTTGGAGCTAATAAAATGCTACAGACCAAAGATGGAAAGACACCAAGTGAGATTGCAAAAAGAAATAAACATCTAGAGGTATCCTATCTATTAATTTTTCTATGGCATGTTACATTATTATTTCAGAAATTTTGTATTATTTTGTTAGAACTTACAACTGTCATAATAGTGTATCTGGCTACTATTAAATGTTTAAATATCTAATTTTCTTTTGGCCAGGTAATGAAAACTTTATTTTACTAGAGTATTCATTTTTACTAAATAAGAGGCATTTATAATGTGGTAATTTAAAAGCTATATAAAGAAATAATAAAGTCTTATTCTGGCCCTAGAAATAAAATTATAATAGACCATTTAACAATTCAAACTGGTCCAGACTTTTAAAAATTAACTAGTGTTTTGAGAAAGCTAGTAAAATGCCAAAATTTGAATGTGTAATTATAATGTTGTTTTTTAATTTTAATTAATACATATTAAATATTTTAAAAATTAAATCCTTTAAGCTACATTTACTCCTATACATGTGACAAGGTATATAATAAAGATAACATACTTGGGTAGATGATCTACTGTCATTCACATATAAAGTCAATAATAAATATTTGCCATACATTAAATCACTTTACTGATATAAACTTTTAGTCTGAATATTAAAGTTTTTGGCCAAAGGCCTATAATTTCTAAGCAAGGATCAAATACAGTATAACAGTAAAACTAACATACAGTTCAAGAGCATCTAAACCTGAGTTTCTGAATTTGGAAGCATGTAGCATTCCAGAAGTTCCATTACATAATCAGACCATGCCACTTTTACTTCATGGAAAATAACGTTTTCTATTTTTTAATCAATCTGATAAACATGTCTCTCATTTTCTAACTCAAATCTTCATTTCCACAATTATTCTAGAGTAGTTACTAATTACGAACGCCCTGTGAAACTTCAAAAAGAAATCTACCATTTTTCTTCTAAGCTTTGAAAATTTGGAAACTTCTAATGAGTTTACTGCATTATTAAATTTAGGATAGATGACACTGAATTTGACATATTAAGAAACTTATGAACATCAAAGATTATTTTGTGTCATAAATTGTTTTTTAAAGAGATTTGATTTTGTTTTCTGGCTGATTATGTGACATAACCCTAACTTACAGAAAAGTTAGATTCTAAGTCTAAGTGATAGTATATAATAATATTACCTATATTTGAATGACTTGTTAACTTTTTGCAGATCTTCAATTTTCTTTCTTTAACTTTAAATCCATTGGAGGGAAAGCTTCAACAGCTAACTAAAGAAGAGACTATTTGTAAACTACTGACAACAGATTCTGATAAAGAAAAAGATCACATATTTAGGTAAATAACATGTTTTCATTCAACAAAATACCTATAAATAAGTAAGAAATATGCACGTTTTTAGGGGCGCCTGGGTGGCACAGCAGTTAAGCGTCTGCCTTCGGCTCAGGGCATGATCCCAGCGTTCTGGGATCGAGTCCCACATCAGGCTCCTCCATTGTGAGCCTGCTTCTTCCTCTCCCACTCCCCCTGCTTGTGTTCCCTCTCTCGCTGGCTGTCTCTATCTCTGTCAAATAAATAAATAAAATCTTTAAAAAAAAATATGCAGGTTTTTAGAAGTTTTAGTAAATGTGATGACATTTAAAATATATTTTACACTTTCACAAGCATTTTAAATATCACTGAGAACTGTCTACATTTTAAATGCTTTTTTCTCCAGAATTTTAGAAAAACTTTATATATGTGTACTAACAGTAATGAGAATAAATTCGGACTTTAAATAAAATATCAACAATGAAATTTATTTCCAAAAATGTCCAAGATTATATTTTTATTAGTGTTCAAACTAGACTGCATCTTGCTTTCTAATTCTTTTTAGATTTCTGATTTTATAAGCTAAAATTAAAAATACATTTTTTACTGAACACAGTTCAGTACATGGCCACAAAATTATTCTCTGCTTACCATATTTAAAATTATTAAATATTTACTTCCTACAATTAAAGAGATTTTCATATATAGAGACCTTGCAAGGAACGTACATAAAAGCAACTAATTTCATTCTCAGGAAAGATGAGCTACATTTTACTGTCATCATTTTCTGTGTTTACTTAATCTTCACTCAAGAAACCTTCCTTATTTCTTTGATATAACATAAGTCTAGTGTGCACATTTGTAACTGTGTTCTATATAGATTCATTCTTATTCTTTCTGTATTATAAATATATGTTGATTATGCATTTATAGTCTGTTCTGAAACTGACATTGCTATAAATATGTATAGTTCATATACAGCATTTGGAGATCTGGAAATATTTTTACATGGTCTTGGACTTGAACATATGACAGATTTATTAAAGGTAAGATTTTGTGTGAGCTACAGTGAGTTACATATGTATGTTTTTCTGTTAACTAAATATTAATTCATAAGCATGCTGATATAAAAGTGCCAAGTGTACTTTTCTCCATAATTTGTAGTAGATCCCATTTTAAACTTAAAAACATTTGAAAAATGTGTTATTCTAGAAATTTATATAAATTTGAATCTGGCTGGAATAAACAGCTTTTACTCACTGCCTGAAACTTCATAGAACTCCTCCTTGTACATTTAAGCCCTTAGTTTGTTTTCACAGTTGATCTTCCCATATAGAATATTAGAAGCATGACTTTCAGTCAAACAAATCTGGTATCAGATTCTTGCCTAATGATTAACTGAAATATGTTACTTAAATCTCTTTTTCTCATAAGGATGAGAATACCTAGTTTAGGATTGTCATAGAGATTAAATTAGATCATATGCCTAGCATTGTTATAGATACTTTAGGTATGTATTATGGGGTTTGAATAGATGACAGTTATCAGCCATTCAGCTGATATGAAGCAGTAAAACACTATTTAAGATAGGCTCTCTTTAGGAATATGCACATTCTGTTTAGGTAGTTCAGAATTGTACTTCATTGTACAATCTAGAAACTTCTTCCTATTTGAGAAATAGTGAGTAAAACTAAATGTTATTGATTGTGTAACATGCAGTTAGAAACTTAAAATATTCATAAAATATAATTTCTGTCAAATTTTATAAAGCTGTCTTTTATGTGAGCAAATATAAGTTATTATGATTTTCTTTGAATCTGGGAAACTGGCTATGTTTGTACTTTTTAAGGTACGTATTACGACACTCTACTGTCTACCCAGTAGTGTAGTTCTGTACCTGCATATCCTATCCTCTTTTAGAACTGAAAGTTGTCAAGGAGGGCAGCATGTAACTGACTAATTTATGACACTTGTCTACTTCCCTTTCTAAAGTTTGACTTATATTGAAAGGTGGAATTTTTTTTTCTTTTCTACAGGAAAGGGATATAACCTTAAGACACCTTTTGACCATGAGGAAAGATGAATTTACAAAGGTTAGTATCAGCTTCAAAAACTCCAGACATTATTTCATATTTTAAAAAATTCTGGATGCTTTTATTTTCTGTTTTAAAAATCCTAGGGGTAAAGACTGTAAATGATCTTTTGCTAGGTTTTTCATTAGATATGATTACGGATAACCATATTTAAAATCTTCTGTTATAGTATTAAGTTCCTTTAAGAACATTTAAAGACTTAGAGTTGGTTTTTTTTCTTTAATCATGACATCTCAACTAAAACTGGTGCTTCATTTCTTAATTGAAATAGTTTTGTAAAACAGCTTAGAAATGAGGTGGCTTTTGTGTACATAGGTATGCATATGTGTCATCCAAATACTGCCTTTTGCTAGGTTCTCAAAAAGACCAAGACCTATTATTTTGTCATCTAGGATTATTAAGTAACAATTTGAAAATAAGCTTGGGAAATATTAGAGATCCTTTAATAGAATACCTAAAAAGTAATAATCTTCCTCCATGAATACACTGGCGACTTGAAATCTTCAGTATTACTACTGAAGTCAAAATACACATACTACTTAGCTAAATCCAGGAGAGGAAATTTAGTTAACACTAAAGGTAAAGACAAAGGAAGACAATCTTCATTTAATCACTGATAATATTTTAAATAATACTTTGAAGGAAAAATTGTTTTACTGTGGTGGTTTTGGAAATTTTAGTATCTAGTAATTTGCTTTTAGAATCCCAGTTTTTCAAAAAATTGGCTATAGTCACTATATATCTAAACATTTTAATGATGTAACCTTGTCAGAGTTAAAAGCAAACCATCTATTTTTCATTGTGTTTATTTTTCTCATATGTATTTGTTTTTTCAAGATGTGAATTAATCAAGTAGAAAACTTCTTTTATAATATTGAATATTAAATTACCCAAGTATGACTGTCCTGTTGCACCTTAAAATTATTTCTACTTAGAATGGAATTACCAGTAGAGATCAGCAGAAAATTCTGGCTGCTCTTAAAGAACTAGAAGTAGAAGATATAAAATTTGGAGAATTACCTGAAGTGGCAAAGTTGGAAATCAGGTAAAATTAACATTAATATTGTTTAGAATCAGCTGTTCTTAAAAAAGAACTAAAAAGTTTAATTTTGATAGTTTCTGAGTCTTTTTACTTGATACTGTCATTTTCCCAAGGAAATGGATAGTTCATTTTACAATATATTGTATTCTGAAGTGGGGGGTACTTTATAACATCAATTTTTATAAAGTCATTTACCAAAAAGCAAAACAAGGCATCTTCTTGTTAACTCACTTAGAAACATTCTTTTATTTTTTCATTGCATTTTGTTAAATGAACTATATAAGATCTCATGCTTTTTGTAGTATAGCTCTTACTCTCTTTAAATCATTTCAAGAGTCAGGTTGAAAATTCAGAGTAGTAATTTTTTCACTTAGGGCAATAAGAAAGTATTTGCAGTGTAGCTCAGCTCTATTTTCATCCTTACTCTTTAAGGAATTATGTTGTCAATATATAAAGTTCGGTTTCAATATTATAAACTTGTCAAGCACTGATTATTAGTAATATTAGTAACTTAAAGCCTATTTTAAAAATAATTGTATTTGATTTTATTAATATTTTGTGGGGCAGTAAATTGCTTTAACTTCCTAAGTGAAATAATTATAGAATCACAGGAAATTGCAAAGAGATGTACAGGGAAGTCCCATGCATTCTTTACTCTGTCTCGCCCAGTTTTAACGTCTTGTATAACTATAGTACAATAGTAAAGCCAGAAAACTGACATGTGTGATACAATCCACAGAGCTTATTTGTAGTGCACCAGTTAAACATGTGTTCAATTTGTATGTGTATGTATAGCTTTATTCAGTTTTATTGCGTGTGTATCTTCACGTAACCACTGCCACAGTCAGTATACTTCACATACCATGACCATAAAGCTCCCTCACACTGCTCCCTTATAGCCACACCCATCCCCCCAATCCCTAACAACCAATAATTTGTTATCCATCTTGGTGATGATATCATTCATGAATGTTACCTAAATGGAATCATACAGTATGTATCCTTTTTTTATTGGCTTTTTTCACTCATCCAAATTCTCTTGAGGTTCATCCAAGTTCTGTCTTATAAAATGTACTCACAAAAGAAGTACTATCAGCACTAATGTATCCTATCTAAAAGTAACATTGCAACTATAATAAACAGGAATTAAACAAATAAATGATAGATTTCCACAACATCTTAGGATTTAGTTTTCCATGGGATAATAGATGACCCAGATTTCTCTAAAAAGCTTATTGCAAAATTAAATTATTTCTCTTTATCTTTTTCCTTATAACAAGATGATCTGTATTCAAAATAATGCCTCATCATCGTTTCAAAATACATTATAACTCTTAAATATCTAAATACTTTTAAATATTTAAAAGGATTTCAGTTGTGAGAACTTAAAATCAGCAAAACTTCTTCAATCTGTTACTTTCCTTAATTTTTTTAACTTGTCTCTGTGAAGGAATATTCTAAGTTCTATGTGACTAAATTGGAAATTAAAATTTTTAATGTAACTTATTTATATGATGGCACAGTCGCCTGTAAGAATTTACTCTGTGGAATAATAGACTTAAAGAATGTGCAGAATCCTGAATGGTTCACTTTATTAAAACTGCTGAATTTTTTAAAAAATATAACTGGCAGACATATATTCCAGGAATTTGACCTTGTTATTAAATCACAGACTTTGTTTACATGCTGTTATGAAAAAGGTTTTACTTCCCATTTGTTCAAAGTCATTCTTTAAAGAAGAATTAGTCATTAAGTCATAAGAAAACTAACAGCAGGAAAAGTTGAACTGATTGATTATAATCTTCTGGTAATGTGACTTCAACAATCTAGCTACTGATTTATTTTGTGATACTTCCTTTCTATGTGTTAAATTTTCTAAAATAGTCTGTTACAAAAACACATATGCACAGGACATTTACTTTTTTCTACACTTAACTTAGCCTTACTATGTTTGCAGAATTAGAGAATGCAATTTAAAAATAATAACTATTTCATTACTACCTTCAGATATTTTGAACCGAAATAGTAAGCTTTCATCCATATCTTGACATTTTCAACAGTTTCTGTCCAGACCTTTTCTCTGACATTTACTCGAATATATCAAAGGTATCTCAAAACTGTGTCCATTAAGGAAATACTATTTCTCCTCCAAAAAGAAAAAGATACAGAATTTTATGTAAAAATATATTGTTCACATCTATTATTTATAAACATTCTAAAATTGGAAACTCTAAATATTTAACATCAGGGGAATGGTTGAATTACATTGCATTAATATATTCTATTCTGTCCTTCAAATTATTTTAAGACTTAATGTCATGAAAAAATACTCATAATAAGTATAAAAGGCAAATATAAAATGGAGTGTGAGGTATAATACCAGTTGTATATATGCATATGAAAAATACTGGAAGAAAATGTGTGCTATAAGAAAATATTCTGGAAGAAAATAGTACTAGTCATTATCTTTACGTGGTAAGAGTAGTGGTAATTTTAATTTTTCAGATATTTTTATTTTTTATTTGAAGGACCTTTATTTAAGGTATAAATTTTATCCCAATACTTGAGTTCACATTTTTAAAACATGGCCTTTTGTTGTAGTTAGTTTACACCATGTCATGCTGCAGTAAGAAATAATTTGTCACCCCATGCTTCTTTTTAATCCATCCCAATTAAAAATAAATTAAAATAAGATAAATAAAAATAAAAGCACTACACTTAAAAAAAGAAATAACTTCTAAATCTAAATGATTTATAATAACTTCTAAATCTAAATGATTTATAATAACAAAATTTGAGTACCTGTATCATGGCTGTACCTGAAGTGGATCTCCTTCTTGTTGTTATTCTGAGAACAGGCTGGAGAAACAACCCTACCCAGGACATGTTGCTCATATAGCACAGGGAAAAGAGAGATATATTCTAACAGCAGGTATACTGTACAGCTCTGGGGTGGGGAGTGGGCAGCCATTCACATAGTATGTGATGAATGCATACTACAGAGTTGTGATTTTTTACAACGTACCTATCAATATTCGGTGGCCCTGAAAATTATGCATCACAAGAAAAGTATGCATTTTCCTTTTATTCATTAACACTGTGTAAATTTATATTCAAGTACCATCTCTGTGAAGCATTAAGAATTCTCTAATCCCATTATACTGAGTTCATTATCTCTGAGTTTTAGATGTCTCAGCTATAAGCTAATGTTAACATCTACCTTATAGGAGTTGTTGGGAGGAATTAAAAGAATGATAAATGTAAAATAACCAATGCAGTGTCTTCATGTAATAGATACTCAAATATTGGTACTTTTGTATTCCTTCTTTATATGTCTCTTTGAATAATGAGATTATAATTGTATGTCTGCCTTTTCATGCTGAAGCTTGAGACCCTCAAGATTGGAGACTTGTTTTCTTTGTATACCCAATGTCTATTTCATAGTTAATACATATTAGCTATTCTATAAATATTTTTAAAGAATCTAGTAAATATTATGACTAGACATTGAGTAACTAACCCAGTAGAATGAAGTAAATTGCTCATATTAGTGATTCCTATTTGTTTGTTTCCTCTCTTTAGTGGTGATGAGTTCCTCAACTTTCTTCTGAAATTAAACAAACAGTGTGGCCATTTAATAACAGCTGTACAGAATATCATTACTGAGTTGCCTGTAAATTCTCACAAGGTATTCTATAAAAGTTAAGAAAAGTATGAGTGCTGAAGAACATTCCAGATAAGTTAATGACAGTTCTCTAAACAGTGATGTAGTAAAGTTATATCTTTCATCTACAAAATTGCATAAAATGTAAATAAGTCAATATGTTTAATTATTACTCTTTTATATACTAATTAATTGGAAAGCTGTGCTCTAGTTCTCAGGAAAAGGAAAATGAGTCAGACCAAAAATTAAACTGATTTGTGTATTGAACTTAACATTTGTTCTTAAAGGCAATATAGTTGTTTAAAATATAAAGTGACAGGAGACCTAAGTGAAAGTTGAAACAAAACAATGTGTTGAGTGTTATTAAAAACCATATCAATATAGGGTTTTTTAATGAAGGAAAAGTTAAATAGAGAAAGTGTAAGTGACCTGTAAAAGCAAACTTTTTTATAGAGTTTTTCATGTGATTTGGCTTTAGCTATTTGTTTATAGTGAAAAATTTTTAATGCATTTGTTTTCCTCTGATTTTTATATAACACTAATATAGGAGTCATATCATTCTTAAAACCTTCATGAATTTATTTGTTCACCATAAATTTTATTATTACTAAATATTTGTCTCCATAAAGTCATACCTACATATATTTAGTAAATGTATTTAGGAAACTGATGTGACGATATAAAATCACTAACTTCTTTTTGGTGTCAGAATTTATCCTGAACAAAAAATGCTTTTCAGTTACATAATTTAATGGGTGAGAATACTGTATAATTTTTGTAGATATAAAGTTGTAAAAAGTCATTTCCCATTCTTTAAGAAAATGTAACTTTTGAAAATATTCACAGATAGTACTAGAATGGGCTTCTCCCCAGAATTTTACTTCAGTTTGTGAAGAACTGGTTAGTAATGTTGAAGATTTGAGTGAAGAGGTCTGCAAACTAAAAGACTTAATTCAGAAGGTATTTATTTTAAATATTTAAAAAGGGGAAAATGATGTACTAATAATATGTCAGATGATGAAGCAGTTCTGACAAGAGCAACTTAAGCTCCCACTAAACAAGTGGGAAAAGGAAGGAAGGAAGGAAGAAATAAATATAAGAAACAAACTTTGTGGGTCATTATAGGAATGCAGACTAAAAGAACAAGATCTATCAATTTCAACTTTTAAATTAGCAAGGTAGAATGCATCACCCTACCCATTACTGGTTATTCACCAAGCTGCTATTTTCATGTGAGACTGGTGTCACAACCCCTTTCAGAAATAGTTTGGCAAGATGTGCCAAGGACCATAAAAATATTTGTATCTTTCAATAGTACATTTCAATAGTACATTTTAATGATTCCAAAATTGTATGTGCCATAATGTCCTACACCAGGAGAATGATTTAACGGATTATGGTACACCCATTTGTTATAATGATATGCAGCCAAAAAAAAATAATGAAAGTCAAGTATCAATTTGTTAAAGATGTGAAGTTATATTTGTAAAATTTACTTACATATAAATATGCAGATGAAAAATTATGAAAATGATGTTTATCAGTTCTGTTGATGAGATAGATTTTTAGATGAAATATTCTATTTTCTAGACTTTCTTAAAGAGTGTGGGCTTTTTTGGTGTTGTTTCTGTATTCATATAGAACTATATATCTGGATTTAAGGACAGATGATATTCCCCCCCTTTAAGAAAATTGACTATGGGGCGTCTGGGTGGCTCAGTCGGTTAAGCGTCTGCCTTCAGCCCGGGTCATGATCTCGGGGTCCTGGGATCAAGTCCCATGTTGGGCTCCCTGCTCAGTGGGGAGTCTGCCTCTCACTCCCCCTGTGTGCTCTCCCTCTCTTAATGAGTAAGATCTTTTTAAAAAAAGAAAAGGAAAATTGGCTATAACAAGATCTAAGTCAATAGGGAACTCTGTTGAATATAGGTAATAAAGGAAAACACTTTCATTTGACTCAAGAACGCACTTCTGAGTTCTCTTAGTCTATTTAATAAATACCTTTGGTATCTATAATCTTTTTTTGAAATAGCTGAAGTGAATGTTAGATGATGCATTTAATTTGTATAGCTTCAACCCGTAAGTCATTTGATATTTTCATTAATATTTTATCAAAAAAAGTTCTTCTCAAAATCAACTTTATACATACATGTTCCAGGTAATTTGTCATCCTAGCTATTAATATGTGTCAATTAAAAGGAGTCTTTAAGAAGTGAACAGAAAATTGTGAAGTAAATTTTACAAAATAATAAGGGAATAAATAAATTTTAAATGGGGCAAATGAGCAGTGTATCTCAAAATTCTTGTAGAAGATACCTCCTTTCTAGAGAAAGAGGCATCTTAGAAGTTGTATTATCTCTGACATTTATTCGTTCACAGGCCTAAGAGTGCCTGCTGTATGTCAGGCAGCTGCGCTACCCGTTAGTCTCCTAACTACAGTCCTTCCACTTTTGTGTTCCTTTAACCCACACCACTCCTCAAACAAACCTTCTTGTACAAACATCTGATTTTCTATTTTCTGAACTTGTTGACAACATGAAAATTATAACACCACTCATCTTCACTCCCTTCATCATCTTGAAGAAGTGAAGAAAAATGGTATTGATTTTACTTAGCATGGTATTTTTCATGAAGATCCCGGAGAAATTTGGAAGGACTATGTAAGGATACTTCCTGCAAAGCATCATCCTTTAATGTTTATAGTGTAGGAAATTCCCCCAAGACATCTTTTCCTCAGGATTGGTAATTATTTGGTTTCTCCAAAATGAACTAAAAACATTTGGGGAGGGGGAAAGAAGCCTGAGATGAAATTAGAGAAGACAGGTTTTTCCTAAAGGAATGAAATTACGAAACACTACTCTAGGGGTGACTTTGACTCTAAAACATAAATAATTCAGTCAGGTACTGATATTTAATAATGTGTACCTATAAGGAGAAATTTTAGCTTTCCTTAGCTAAACAAAGTCTTTTTTCTATGGCCTTCTCTACCCTGAATTTATAATTTCTATATAAGAACCAAACTTGAAAATACATTTATTGGTTTATAATAATGGCAGATACAGTTCTTTGCTCAGGAAAGTCTTAACTTTTAAGCAAGCTATTACATTGGTTTTTCTGGCTTAGTCTAAAGTAGTAATCACCATAGTGAGATTTGATTTAGAGAGCTGTGAAGGCTTCCAGATTTGGGAGTATGCTATTATGCCTGTTTAGCTTATGATACTTGTTTACCAATAATAACTGAAGCAAATTTAAAAAAAATATGAGTTACCATAGATAAGTGTATGGAGGTAACAAAGAGAGAGGGTAGGAGAGGTCAAGGCTAGACTTAGCACCACATCACTCTCTTTCATAGCAACACACTGACAGGCTCCTGTCAGAAAGGGTCATTCTAAATAATTGGTTAATAAAAGGAATGGCTGTCTCAGGATTCAGTAAATGGAGCATCAGTGTCAAAAAGGAATCTGTTACTGAATGAAGCCATTTGGAAGTTAGGCCAAGAATACAGTATTAATGAGATTGGCATTGAAGTCTGTTTTCTGCTGTAAATTTAAAATTAATTTTGCAGGCCTTTTAAATTAAATATTTACACTGTAGATTTTAGATGTAGTTATTCTTGCTAATGTTGAAAATATTTATGTCACCACTCCAGCCCAGGATGTTTCTAGTATATATCACTCTATAAATGTGCCTGATTTCTTTTTATCTTTTGAAGATCTTTTGGCTTCTGCTCATTCTCCCTCTTCTGCCCCTCCCCCATCAACTGTCTCTCTCCCCTTTCTCTCTCTCTCATACACATACACAGAACCCACACACACAGTTGGGGGGGGCCTTCTTTAGCAACGGAGTTCTATATGTGAGTATTTAGAAACTGACTGAGCCATGTACTTTCATTGCTGAGAAGTCCTAAAAGAACCACTCAAGTTTTTGTTAGTATTTGTTCCTACAGTTATATTTAAATAAAGGATTAAACTTCTAGCAGTAGCCTCAAATCTTCTAGTTTTTGTTAAATTTCATGTATTGTAGGTATACTATGAGGATGGTTCACTTTTTTGTAAGAAATCATTTGATGTTTATAGAAGGAAAAATAACAATTGTCATTGGTTGTAGGTAAAAGCAGAAACATTCAAGGAACTTTATCTCCTGATACAAAAAACATGATTTTAAAATGTAATAAACTATGAAAGCATTTATTCTTAATGTGAAACTAATTTACCGTGATAGGATCCTATGGAAAAAAAGACTGTCTTTTAAGACATATTTGTTCACTTTAAATCTTCCATGGGAATCTTACATTGGCTGCCTCTACATCAACTGAATTAACATGGATATTATATTTTAAAAATCAAAGGTATTTTCAGTGTACTGTACATTAACTGTTTTCATTTTCTCATACTAAATATTAGTTGCAAAATGAGCGAGAAAACGATCCAACTCACATACCATTAATGGAAGAAGTATCTACATGGAATAGTAGAATTTTGAAGAGGACGGCTATTACAGTATGCGGATTTGGGTTCCTTCTTTTTGTTTGCAAGCTAACCTTCCAGAGAAAATAACCCTAATATTGGTTTTGAATATTGTATGTATAATTCAAATTACCTACAAATGTTGCTTTTAACTATTTGTGGTACAGTATAACTACATTATTTGCTGATACTCCATAGGAGAAATTATGATAGCATAGAGCAGAAGTTTCTTTAGAAAGTGGTTTGTCAGTTTGAGCTAAAAGCATAATTTGTTATATTTTTATGTTAATTTTGATCAAGCAGTAAATTATAAGTGATTCTTAAGTTTGATTCTATGATTCTAAATCACATTCAAAATAAAAGTTTTATCTAATATTCTTTGACATATAAAAACAGTGTGTTCCTGACTCTTAACTATAGAGAACAAACTGGTGGCTACCAGAGGGGATGTGTGTGGGAGATAAGGGAAATAGGTGATGGGGCTTACAGAGGGCACTTATCATGATGAAAAGAATAAAATAATTTTTAAAAAAGAACCGTTCTTTTGTCACAGTGAATCTTAAGAAGTTGCAAAGTGTTCATAAGTCCATACCATTCTTTTAGTCCTTATTTTTCCCTTCCATTATTATAAGGAATTTTTAATTTAATTTTTTGGTTATATAACATTAGGAAATTAATAATTTTGCAACTATTTCAGAGAATTCAAAGGATAAAGATAAAATGTAAAATTTTTGAATGATGGATTAAAACCTAGGGAAAATATTTAAAATGTAAGTTTAAAAAGAAAATTTAGACAATAGTATAGAAAGCACAGAGTACCTTAAAATTTTTATGTAATGTACCTATGGGAGCTATGACATGTACTATGTGTAACATTCTTAAAGATGTTATGAAAGTGAGTGGCATATGGCAAATAATTCCTCATATCAATCTAAAGAAGTAATACATGATTTTGATTTTTTTTCTAAATCAAAATCATGATTTCAGATTTTAAAAGTGAAGGTAAAAAAGGCAGGCCCAATTTCACAGGAATATAATAGTTAAATCTTGCTTGACTTACTGCCGTGCTTAGAATAGATGCAGTTGATCTACAACTGTTGAAAGGTAAACCTCAAGCAAAAGGAAAAAAATTGTAGAAAACGAGAATAGCATAAGAATCTATAATTAGTGGTAACTTCTGCTCTTGGTTATACCAAAGCAGCAAGACTTGCATCATTCCTTTTCTGAGAATATACTCAACCATATATCTCTGGAAGGAACTGGTGTCTGACATTCTATCCTAAGTGCCATAGCAAGACTTTTTTTTTTTTTTTTTTCTGATATCCTTCAATTTAAAAGGGCTCAAGACTTTAAACTAGAATAGGATAGGAGAAGAGGTCCTTATAACACAGATCGTGTTTCACTCCTAGCACACTTAGGGCAAACAGAGGGTGTTCAATAAATGTTAGTTTCCTTACACACACACACACACACACACACACCTACTACCTGATTATTTAACAGTAGTCTTTCACCTCAGTTCATCTTAAAGATGATCATATTTCATCTATTAGGTGAATAGGTCACTGTTTTTTTCCTCTAATCAAACCAAACTGTATGCCTCTCTCAAATACTAGGATGAACTATGAAAATGCAAATTGATAAAATATTTGCTTTCCAAAGAGATGACTGAATTCCTTAAAATAGTGATCTGCCCCAGTGTACTTCAAGCATAATCAGCTATTCAAGGAAAATAAATACTATAAAGTCCATTTTATCTGCATATTCTGAGTATATTTTTACTTCCTTGACAAATACAGTATAATTTTCAGATTACAGATTGAAAATAAATAGGGCAGCATTTGTTGTCATCAAATTGTGTCTTCAAAGGTGCCTGGCTGGTTCAGTCGGTTAAGCATCTAACTTCAGCTCAGGTCGTGATCCCAGGGTCCTCGGATTGAGTGAGTCCCACACCGCATCACATCAGGCTCCCTGCTCAGCAGGGAGTCTGCTTCTCCTTCTGCCCCGCCCCCTGCTCATGATTTCTCTCTCTCAAACAAAATCTTGCAAAAAAAAATTGTTTCTTCATGCATAAAGTATCAACAGAATAAATAAGATTTTCCTCATCATTTAAAAATTGGTAATTTTATCTAGAGTGTAAGTCTCTTCCTACTCTGACTTGATTACAGTGCTTAACCACAAGAGGGGTGTATCTTCTGGAATATTCATTCTTTTATAAGATCGTACAAATCATTTTTCTTCTCTTCTTAAAACAAGTTTCACAGTGACCCCTCTAAAACCGCACAGAAATGTAACCTAAGTGTTAATTCTATGCAGTTGAAAGTAGAAAAACTTTATTTTTTTAATTAACTGGCATTTAATTTTTAATTAGTTGGGATCAAAAACGTTCCTACGTCTTAGAATCAACTTTGGAACCCAAATAATCCATTTGTAGCACCTCTTTCAAAGAAAGATAAGTATGCATACTGGCCAGTCTCCTTAAGTGGGGTGCTTAGTGCCGCCTGGCAACTCTATTCAATTTTCCCAATACGTTTTTCCCCAGTACAAGTTATCCAGCTTTTTCACTGGATGACTATTTTATGATTCTTTGTACTCAAACTTCTAAGACCTCCTCCTCATCTCACTCTTAGATGATGGCCTTGCTTCTTCCTTCCCTTGGGAATAGAATCAGTTAAAGAACTTCCACATTGGGTTTCCTTTAGTTAAGAAGTCAGCAGACATTCTTGTAAAGGGCCAGATAGTAAATATTTTAGGCTTTATAGGCCATATGGTCTATGTCACAACTCGTTAACAGCTATTGTAATGCAGAAGCACCTGTAGACAATACATAAATGAACAGATGTGAGTGTGGTATGATCAAAATCTTTTTATAAAAACAGGTGGTTGCCCAGATTTAGCCCCCCAACCTGCAGTTCACCAACCTAGTCAAAGGTCACAGAGTTACAACTAGGAGTCATTTTAATTTTTATGCAGTCTGATAGCCTCTGCCTTCTGATTGTTTAATCCACTCATATTCACTGTTACTATTGGTATATTATTGGTGTATTGGACAGAAATAGCCATCATTTTACTTTTGTTTTCTGTATGACTTACGTAGAAAAACCTCTTTAATGATTTTTTTACCATATTTTTGAGTTACTTTCTTCATGGTTGCTCTAGGGTTTACCATATGTACATCTTAACTTATAAGAATCTCTTGAGACTATAACTAAATTCCAGGGCCCTTTTTAACTGTGTCCTTTTCTGATCATTCTAATACACTGCCACCTTTGGTATTACACCCAACCCTCAGGTTCCACTAATTACTGGTTGATTGATCTGCTGTTTACGGCATGCCCTGAGGCATGAATTGCCCAGCAGTCGCACGGAATTAAATTTGGACGGGGGGGGGGTAGTTTTTGAAGTCAGATTTTGAGGTTTGTCCTGACCAGGGGAGGGCCCTTCTTAGCGGTCTCTTTTCCTGGTTCTCTCGGGTAAACTAGCCGGCCTACAGTTTAGCTTGTTGCTCCTAATTAAAAAGAGCTATTGTCTTTGAGGATGACCTTAGGCTTGATTTTCTTCACATTCTCTTTCAAATAAAGTTTCTTTGGGGAGAAGTTTCAAGCTCTTCTCAAGGACTGATTCTCCCCCTGACATCTCTGAGCCACTTTCTGAGTGCTGGGTAAGGCGGTAGCCTCTGGTCTTCTGGGTTGATTCACAACTCTGCCCTGTAAGTGAGCTGGCATGAGAGAGGAGATCACGGCCGCAGTATTCGGGCCTGCAATTTCCAGGATACAGTTGTCATCCTGTGGGGCTCAGTGGAAGGAGAAAGCCCTCAACTCTATCAGCTACACACCAGAATTTAGCCACTTAAGCTCAGAGTTCAGGGGACGTAAGAAAAGCTGGTGACTTGTCCTTCAGATGAGATATGGTAACCTTTATTTGGCAGCCGAGAGGAGAGGTAGTAGCCCATCTTCTTGGCCACATTCTCCCAGAACGGAACTTCTGCCAAGCTCAGCTGATGTGGGGCTGCAAGGGGCAGGTGGTAAGGGAGAGAATGGATCATGATTTAATATTCTTATCGAGTTTTAGTAGATTTCCTTGAGTAAACGTTTCTTCATTGGTTCTGAGCCCTTAGGACTCTTTCCAGAGACTTTAAATAAAGGTGGTATTTTTATAGCTTTCTCTAGCTTTGCTTGTTTCTCTGGGGAGTAATACCATGCTGCTCCTCACACTTCCATCCTGGCAGTGAAATTCCTTAACCAATATTTCTAGGGTATCTGCTATGTACTTAGTATAGTGTTTGGCCCAGAAGAGTGTACAAGATTTTTTTGAAGCCAGAAACATTAGCTAAATACTTTTCACGTAAGCTTTACCTAGTTCTAGGTTAATATCCTAGGATGCTGAAAATTCTCGGAGCACCTGAAGCCTGTTGGAAACAGAAGGGAAGACCCACCTAGGTTGGACTAGGACACATTAGGGCTTAGATAAATGATGGGTAAAGCAAGGCTACACTCTCAATGTTGAAAGCTTTCCTGTGGGAGGTATTTCAGCTAATACCTAACTTAAATTAACTGTATTTAGTAAACATAGAAATCAGGATATTTAAAAGTCTGAAAGGGTATCACTCAGAAATTAGGCCAGTTACAATTTCAAGCACCAGGAGCAAAATTGAGTTTTGGTTTCTTTTTTTTTTTTTTTAAGATTTTATTTATTTATTCGACAGAGAGAGAGACAGCCAGCGAGAGAGGGAACACAAGCAAGGGGAGTGGGAGAGGAAGAAGCAGGCTCATAGCGGAGGAGCCTGATGTGGGGCTCGATCCCATAACGCCGGGATCACGCCCTGAGCCGAAGGCAGACGCTTAACCGCTGTGCCACCCAGGCACCCCGAGTTTTGGTTTCTTTTATGGGATGATTTTATAGTGAAACACTTTTTGATCTTAACACTATGTGAAAGTTAATCTTTAAGAACACAGATAATCATGATGACTTCTGTTTTGCACTCCCAAGTCACTCTGTCACTGCTTAATAAATAATCATTTGTAGCTCTGTGGGGGTGGAAATAGGGTGGGGATTTTCTTTCTGGCACATCCACTAGTGAGTAATACATTTATTTCAAGTGCCAATAAAAATGTTATACTGGACTTATGTGACACATTTGTTAGTTATTAGAGAAACCAATTCTAAATCATTTGAGCAACGCTCTATTATGTTTCTGTAAGTTCAGACTATCTTATCAATATTCTAAACAAAATGAACAAATTTTTAATACTTCATTACAGTATTTTATTTGCCGTTAAATAAAATAAGGACATTTTCAGGAGCGGCACCATCTCTAGACTTCTCTCAATAAGATAATATTATCACCTTTTTCTTTTCAACTAATCTTTCATAATTGTTTCCATGAATTTTCTTCCTGGAATCTTGTGAACACTTTAATCTCCTTTATTTTTTTTTTTTTCCTTTTGAAATCCATGTCACTGTTACATGCTACCTCTTCCCTCTCACCCCCTAACCTGTCCCTCACCTCTCCGATAACCGTGAGATAGAACAGAAAGTAGCCTAGGCTCCGGCACTGTTGTTGTTAGTATGTACATTCTCTGGGTCTTGATTTCCTCATCTGTAAAATAGATTATTTCTAAGACTGACTCAGAATAATGCCATCTTCAGAAATAGATCCAATTTGGAATTCTGAAAATAGAATAAAACCTTAGGGGCTTTACGAGAATCAATGTATGCTAAGTAAATTGAACCCCTTGTGAGAGGTTTTGCTTTTGATCTCAACATTCAGAGATCTAACGTGTGAGAATTGATTTTAATATTTGGTCGCTGCCATTTTATATTTTTGGCAAAATTACTAGTAATGACACTTCAACTCGTTAAATGATTAACGAGTGCATTAAATTATTACTGAGTAGGTAAGACATTATACCCATACATTATATATTTTATATGAGATTGGAAAACCTAAATACTTTATTATTAAGAGAGGCAATAGGATTACTGTTACTTTAAGGATGTAAATGTTAAAACTTTGTGAGACCTCATCATAAAGGGTGGGGTCGAGTGTTTTGTTTGTTTCTTTATTGAAATTTCTACCCTTGAGAATGTGGTGAAAAACTGCCTTACCTTGTGGGGTTAGGGCTCAACCTCAACTATGCCCTCCTACAAAACACAGTTTAAAAGGAAAATCGGCAAAATCCCCAATGTGTGAAATCTTTTAGAAGAGATTTAGACCGAATGTAAAGTAAATTTCTACTACTCGTGGATTCAAGGCTCATTAGTGTTAAACCAGTTTTGGGATTGCAGATGTACACTTTTTACTGCCTCCAGTGTAAGGAATTAAAGTGAGACCCCTAGAATCTTCAGTAGTAATACCGTAACTACCCAGTCACGGGTAATATAATTAATTTTCGTATTAATGGCAGTATTATAATATACTCATGGTTAGCTGTGGCCAACCAAGACTGGACTTAAAATGGGGAAATGAAAAATTAAAGTTATTATGCAAAGTCCCTAAATCAGTTTCTAGATAAAATAGGAATAGCATCACAGCATGAAAGAAAAAACTGCAAATTTTGTTCTTCGTAGGGTTTTGTGTCCTGAAGCGGCTTCTGTGATGTGGCTCCTAGATCTCCCTTGAGGAGGAAAGGACTTACTACCCCAGCTGCTGTGAGTGCAGGGAGCAGACAGGCCTCTTTGAGAGTTTTCTCCACTAGAGCAAGCTGCCTTCCCCAAAGCGACAGCTTCGCCAAGCTATCTCCAGGGATGGCTAATCAACCTAGGGGTTTAAAGGTCCCATCTTCAGGCGGCCTCATCCCAACTCAGGATAACTCTAAAGGACCATCCTGCTTCAGAGCTTCTGGCGGGCCTGGCTAAGGCCTTCACTGAGACTGTGTCACAGCCCCTCTCCCCCTCTGCCCACTCCTGCTTCCTTCCTCCCCTTGCACAGGTGTTGCTCTCCAGAGCACTCCCTAAGAAATGTCCAGTGTGCTAATCTCCACCTCAGTATCTGCTTCCCAAGGACCCCAGCTGTCACCCTCAGTGCCTTGCATAAGTCATGAAATACATGATTATTATTAATAATTATTTTCTCTGAAACTTAGTTTCCTAATTTGAAAAATAAAGATTATCCTGAGCTAGGGTTGTTAGGAGTGTTAAATGCAGTGACATAGAAGGGGTTGTAGAGTTTTATAATTAATGCAGATCTGTGGCCAGGCAGACCTGAATTCCACTTTCAGCTCTGCCCCTTACTAGCTGTGCAGCTTTTAGAAAGCTAGCTAAGCCCTGCAAGTCTCTGCTTCTTCATCTATGACATGAACATAACAATAATAATTATACTTAAAAATTATCTTTAATTGGGCATTTACTGTATGCCAGTCATTTAGCTAATTAAAAAAAAAACCTTTTTTAAAATAAACCTATTGAATTAAACCTATAGGGTTGTTACAAGGATTAGTGAACTAAGGCTTATAAAGGGTTTTCTACAATGTCTAGTATATGCCATAAATTAAATACATGGTAGCCAGCATAATTTCTCTTGTTATTACTCATCTAAAGCATTTATTACAGTGCCTTACATACACAAAAATGATACTCTACATGAGAAAAAAGGTCAGATTTTTCTAATTTCTAGGACCATATTTTTGTTTGAGAGAACTATTTTCTGTCATGTAGTGATACATAACTAAAAATGCTTAAATTGTCTAAACTGACACAGATGTTTTCACAATGCACAAGATAACAGCTAATAGGTCTTACAGATGATAAATTGTCTGATAAGACTCCCTTCATTTCCCCTTTCCCTTTTTAACAGATTGTACCATACTCAAATACAGAGAGGGGCAAGCAGCCACAAGTCAGAGTAGAAACCATTTGTCTATAAAGCCAAGCTTATTAAATCCTCTTGTGATAGTGGAGAGAGCTGGAGTTTGCATTCTTACTGTTCCATAGATGAAGACTGGATGGTGTAAGGAGGTGTGTCAATCAGTTGTGGTCAGACTGTCAGCTTGATACCTACCCTAATACACTTTTACCTTCCCTAGTCACAGAGGACCTCATCTCCCTGAAACATTTTACACACCACAGGGGGTGACAGTTTATCCACTGGAAAGGTACACATTATCTCAGGTTTTTATTCATTAAATTCACCTAACTTGAAAAATACTTACTCATGTCATGTCTGCTTGAAAACTAACACTAAAGAAATGGGAAAATCCAAGTTAACTGAATTGCTAAATAATCTGAAGGGATATCATTTTCAGCACAGATATGGGGCTGCTACCAAATACCTAGAAGCCATAAAAGGGAGCCACACACTAAGAAGAGCCCTCCTTGTACATATCCCCAAGCAGCTGCACCAGCTCTGGATAGTCTGACTCTTCAATGTGAGAAAAATAAGCTCCTCTTTGATTAAACCACTGTGGTTGGGTTTTCTGTTAATGGTGCCAAAAGTATTCCCAACTAATACAGGGTTGTACTTTTGTTGCCTCATTCTGCAATCTGCTTCTTCCCTCAACATTGTTTCCAGTGCATCCATGTTAAAAAGCAAAGATGTAATTACTTCCTTTGAACTGCTGTGTAGTATTTCATCATATATCCATCCCACATATTACCAACCTGTCCCACCACTGATACAATTTTGAGTTATTTTGGATTTATTCTCAACAGTATTAGTGTACAAGCTTGTGCATGTGTCCTTCTATACATGTGACAAAGTTTCTTTAGCTATATTTAGCAGTGGAATAGCTAGTTATAGGGCACAAATATTTTCAACATCATTAACTATCGATGTTGCCAGGTATTTCTGTTTGCCCCTCCAGAGCTTCTCTCTCCCTGGGAAGCTGAATCTATGAACCACATCCAAGGACTTGGATGGGTTTATCCAATGGAGAACCCCAGAAGAATATCTGAGGTAGAGCAAAGTTCATCTTTTTATGCACCAGGCTCTCCTCCCTGCAAGACTGCTATCTGTGACCCTCAACTGAAGGGGACTGCACCTCTACAAGATTCACTCCTTCTGGGTTCCAGGAATCTTCACCTCCCATTTCTTCCAGTCTGAGGGTGGTAACAGCTCCTCTGCCTATACCTTCATAAATAATCTCTTTGTAAATCAAACCTCCTTGAATTATCCCACCATGTTTCCAGGTGAGAGCCTTACTGTGTCAATCCTATACTGCTCTTCAATTTACAGACCTATATTAATTTACAGACCTATCAGCAGTGTATGAGTGTCCATTACCTACCCCACAGCCACACCAACACTTAATATTAACTGACTTACATTTCTTCCTATATGATGGATTCAATAAAGCTTATTGTTTCTGTTTTATCTTGTATTTTTCTGATTACTAGTGATGGACTTAAACAACATTTACAGAATATTCTATCCAAATGCAGCAGAATACACAATCTTCTTCAGTGCACATGGAACGTTCTCCAGGATAGATCATATGTTAGTCCACAAAACAAGTCTTCATAAATTTAAGAAGACTGAAATCATATCAAGCATTTTTTCCAACCACAAATGGTATAAAAGAAGTCAACTACTATAAGAAAACCAGAAAATCCATAAATACATGGATATTAAACATTATCCTACTGAAAAAATGATAGGTCAAAGAAGAAATCAAAAGAGAAATCAGAAAATAGAAAATAATCTTGAGACAGATAACAATGGAAATAGAACATAACAAAACTTACAGGATGCAGGAAAAGCAGATGAAGAGAAGTTTATAGTGATAATGCCTACATTAAGAAACAAGAAATTTTATACCTCAAGGAACTAGAAAAAGAAGAACAAAGCCCAAAGTTAGTAAAAGGAAGGAAATTACAAAGATCAGGAAATAAATGAAATAGAGACTAAAAAGACAGTTGAAAAGATCAATTAAACTAAGAGCTGGTTCTTTGAAAAGATAAACAAAATTGACCAACCTTTAGACTCACCAAGAAAAAAAGAGAGTACTCAAAATTAGAAATGAAAGAGGAGATGTTATAACTGATACCACAGAGATACAAAGGATCATGAGAGTCCCATGAATAATTATGCACCAAAAAATTGGAAAACCTAGAAGAAATTGATGAATTCCTAGAAACACACAACATACTGAGACTGAATCATGAAGAAAGAGAAAATCTGATTAGACCTATTACTAGGTAGGAGATTGAATCAGTTTTCAAAAACTTCCCAACAAACAAAAGTCAGGACCATATGGCTTCACCAGGGAAGTCTACCAAACATTTAAAGATTAATTAATACCAATCCTACTCAAACTCTTCCAAAAAACAGAATAGAAGAGAACACTTGTAAACTTATGAGGCCAATAGTACCCTGATACCAAAACTGGACAAGGTCACTACAAGAAAAGAAATTACAGGCCAATATCTGTGATGAACAAAAGTGTAAAAATCCTCAACAAGATAGTAGCTAACTGAATATAATAATACACTAAAAGGATCTTATACAATGATCAATTGGGATTCGTTCCAGGATGCAAGGATGTTTCAACATGCACAAATCAATGTGATACACCACATTAACAAAATGAAGGATAAAAAAAAAAGCATATAATCATCTCAACAGAGAAAAAGCATTTGAAAAAATTCAACATCGATTCCTGATAAAAATTTTCAACAAAGTGGGTACAGAGGGAATGTACCTCAATACAATAAAGACCATATATAACAAGCCCAAGCTAACACTGTACTCAACAGTGAAAAAAATAAAAGGTTTTCTTCTAAGACCAGGAAAAGACAAAGATGCCCACTTTTGCCATTTTTATTCTGGAAGTCCTAGCTAGAGCAATTAGGCAAGGGGTAAAAAAGTCATCCAAATCAGAAAGAAAGAAGTATAACTGTCTCTTTTTGCAGATGACTTGATGTTATACATAGAATACCCTACAGACGCCACCCAAAAACTGTTAGAATAAATTTAGTAAAATTACAGGATACAAAATCAATAGATAAAAGTCAGTAACATTTCTATACACTAGTAATGAACTACCAGGAAGAGGACTCTGAAAACAATCACATTTACAATCTCAACAAAATGAATAAAATACCTAGGAATAAATTTAACCAAGGAACTTAAAGATATGTACACCAAAAACTAAGAAAATGATGAAGGAAAATGAAGAAGGCATAGTAAATGGAAAGTTATTTCATGCTCATGGATTAGAAGAATTTACACTGTTAAAATGTCCATACAAACTAAAGCAATCTATAGATTCAGTGCAATCCCTATCAAAATTCTAATAGCATTTTCACAGAAATAGAACAATCCTACAATTTGTATGGAACTACAAAGACCCTAAATAGCCAAATGAATCCTGAGAAAGAACAAAGCTGGAGGCATCACATTTACTGATTTTAAACTATATTACAAAGCTACAGTAACCAAAACAATGATTTTGGCATAAAAATAAGCACATAGACCAATGGAACAAAATATAGGGGCCAGAAATAAACCCACACATATTTGGTCAATTAATTTACAACAAAGGAGCCAGGGACATACAAAGGGGAAAGGTTGGTCTCTTTAATAAATTGTATTGGAAAAACTGGACAGCCACGAACAAAAGAATGAAATTGAACCACTATCTTGCATTTTTCACAAAAATCAACTCAAAATGGATTAAAGACATGAATGTAATACCTGAAACCATAAAACTAGAAGAAAACATAGGTGATAAACTCTTGGACAACAGTCTTGATGATTTTCTGGATTTGACAACAAAAGCAAAAATAAGTAAGTGGGACTACATCAAACTAAAAAGATTTGTACAGCAAAGGAAAATGTCAACAAAGTGAAAAGACAACTTACAGAATGAGAGAAAATATTTGCACGTGACTTATAACAGATTAATACCTAAAATATATAAAGAACTTATGCACCTCAATAGGAAAAAAAATCCAATAAATGAGAAAAGTATATCTTAATAGACATTATTCCATAGAAGACATACAGATGGCCAACAGGTACAGGAAAAGGTGTTCAACATCACTCATTAATCAGGTAAATGCAAATCAAAACCACAGTGAGATATTACCTTACATTATAATAACATCAAAAATGACAAGAAATAAGTGTTGACGAGGATGTAAAGAAAAGGGACCCTTGCACACGATTTGTGGGAACATAAACTGATACAGCCACTATGGAAAACAGTATGGATGTTCCTCAAAAAAATTAGAATGACCATATGATCCAGGAATTTCACTTCTGGATGATTATCTGAAGGAAATTAAATCACTATCTCAAAAAGATATCTGCACTTCTGTGTTCATTGCAGCATTATTCACAATACCCAAGACGTGGAAACAACCTACGTGTCCATTAAGAGATAAATAAAATGTGTGTGTATGTGTGTGTGTGTGTGTATGTGTGTGTATGTGTGCATGCACGCATGTGTGTATCATGGAATATTATTCTGCCATTAAAAATAAAGAAATCTAGTCTTTAGCAACAACATGGATGGACCTTGAGATCCTTATGCTAAGTAAAATAAGTTAAAGAAAATACTGTATCTTTATGTATATGTGGAATCTAAACATTTTTTTTAAATGACTCACATACAGCAAACAGACTGGTGGTTGCCAATGATGGGATGAGGAGCAGGTAAAATGGATAAGGGCAGTCAAAAGGTACAAACTTCTAGTTATAAGATAAATAAGTCCTAGGGATGTAGCATATAGCATGAAAACTATAGTGAACCATATTGTATTGTATATTTGAAAGTTGTTATACTGTAAAACTTAAATGTTCTCATCACAAGGAAAAAATCATTTTAACTACGTGTGATAATGGACATTACCTAAATTTATTGTAATCATTTCACAATATATACATATATCAAATCATTAAGTTGTACACTTAAAATTAGTTGTATGTTAATGCTATCTCAATTTTTTAAAGCAGGAATTTAGATGGACTATTAGTTATAAAAAAGAATGAAATCCTGCCATTTGAAACAACTTGGATGGACCAAGAGGGTATAATGCTAAGTGAAATAAGTCAGAGAAAGACAAATACCATATTATTTCACTCATCCATGGAATTTAAGAAACAACAAAGAAAAAAGAACAACAACCACCACAACCACAATAACAAAAACCCAGACAAATATAGAGAACAAACTGGTGGTTGCCAGAAGGGAGGTGGGTTGGGGATGGGTGAAGGGAATTAAGAGTACACATCATGATGAGCACTGAGTAATGTGTAGAATTGTTGAATCTTTATATTGAACACCTGGAACTAATAAAACACTATGTTAATTATACTTGAATTTATTTTAAAAAATAGACAACATTTTTTAAAAAGCAGTAATTTGGGGGGCAGGCAGTTTGTTGTGTAGCAATAGATAACTGGAAAAGTTATTCATTGTATTATTTCTTTATTGGTTAACCTAGAGATTACAATATTTACTCTTAATTTAGAATATAAAACACAGTTTCATAATCATGCATTTTTATTCAGTTCAAGTATTTTCTAATATCCTCTGAGACTTCTTTGACCCATAGATTATTTAGATATATGTTGCTTAGTTTCCAAAAGTTTGGAGATTTTCTTGACTTCTTTCCCTCACTGATTTTCCATTTCATTCCATTTCAATCAGGGAACATATTTTGTATAATTTCACTTCTTTTAATTTGTTAAAAAAATGTTTATTACCCAGCATATCATCTATTTTAGTGAATGTCTAATGTTCACTAGAAAAGAATGTGTATTCTGCTGTTTTAGAGTGACATTCTATAAATAAGTAAATTCATTTGGTTGACGGTGTTGTTGAGTTCTATCTCTTGCTAACTTTCTGCCTGCTCATTCTGCTAACTACTGAGAGTAGAATGTTGATATCAACTATGATTGTTAATATGTTTGCTTCTTCTTTCAGTTTAGTCAATTTTTGCTTCATATGTTTTGCAAGCCTATTATTCAGTGCATACACATTTAGTACTGAATTTCTTCTTGGTAAATTGGCCCTTTTATTATTGTGTCATGTCCCTCATTATCCCAGGTAAATGTTTTTGCTCAGAATACCTACTTTGATATTGACATATCTACTTCATCTTTCTTTTAATTAGTGTTTGCATTATATATCTTCTCTCCTTTTTATCTACCTGTATTATTAAATTTAAAGTGAGTTTCTTTTAGACAGCATATAGTTGGGTCTTTTCATTTATTCAATATTTATTTTTAACTTTTTGTGTTGGGACCATATATATTTTATATAATTATTGATATGTCTTGATTTGTGGCTACCATTTAATTATTTGTCTCCTGGGTTTGTGTTTCATTGCTCTGCTCCCCGTTCTTACCTTCTTTTGGATTATTTGAACATTTTAATTTTATATGTTCTTTGCTATATCTCTGTATAGTCATTGTTATCGGGATTATATTATATATGTGTAACTTTTTACAGTTGATTCTAAAATAAACATTTTACAACTTCAGGTGGGATGTAGAAAGTTATCACCATATAAGTGCCTTTACCCTCCCCACTTGATACCGTAGTTTCTTATGTATTATATCTACACACAATGAAAACACTATCAGACTGTTCCCTTTTTTGCCTTCAACCATCAAACGTATTTTAAATAGCTGGAGAGTAGAAGGTTATAATATTTAGCCAGGTGTTTACCATTTCTCTTGCCTTTTTCATTCCAGGTTTTTCAAGTTCCCTTCTTATATCATTTCCCTTTTGTCTTAGGAAATTCTCTTAGCATTTATTTTAAACAGGTCTTCATCTGAGAGTATTTATTTCACTTTCATTAATGAAGGATATATGCATTGTATATAGAATTCTGGGCCGAGTGTTCTTTTCATTCATAGCTTTAAAAAATATTGTTGAGGGCACCTGGGTGGCTCAGTCAGTTAAGCGTCAGACTCTTGATTTTGCCTTAGGTCATGATCTCAGGGTCCTGAGATCCAGCCAGGAGTTGGGCTTCCTGCTCAGCTTGGATTCTCTCTCTCCCTCTGCCCCTCCCCAAGCCTTGCTCATGCCTGCACACTCACCCTCCCTCTCCTAAATAAATAAAAATAAAAATACTGTTTAATTTCCTTCTTCTTTCATAATTTCGGATGAGAAATCTATAGTCATTTAAATCATCATTTTCCTTTGTTCTTCACAGGTAATGCATCATCTGTTTCTGTCAGCTTATAAAATTTTATCTTTGCCCTTAGCTTCCAGCAGTTTTATTCTGATGTGTCTTGGCACAGATCTCTTTGAGTTTATCCTATTTGGGGTTTGCTAAGCTTTTAGAATCTCTATGTTTATACCTTCAACAAAATTTAGGAAGTTTTTAGCCACTATTTTTGCAAATATTTTTTTGTTGCAATGGGGTATTTCTCATCTCCTTCTGGGATTCTGTGATATATTAAAACCCTGTAGAATTGTTCCGCAGATCCCTGAGGCTTTGTTCATTTCATTTCAATCTCTGTTTTTAGGGCTGGATAATTTCTACTGATCTGTCTTCATGTTCACTCACACTTTCATCTCTATTTTGCTCTTGGTCTTGGCTAGTGAGATAGATACTTCATTACATCACTGTGAAAGACAGTGTGTACATGTTTAGTTTTAAAACTTCTGTATTACTCTTTCTGTTTTCTGTTTCTTTGCTGGTATTTTCTATTATCCATTTGTTTCAAAAGTCATTCATCCTGGGGCACCTGGGTAGATCAGTTGGTTAAGTGTCTGCCTTCAGCTCAGGTCATGATTTCAGGGTCCTGCTTTCAAGCCCCATGTCCAGGCTTCCTGCTCAGTGGGGAATCTGCCTATGCCCCTCTCTCTGCTCATGCTCGCTCTCTCTCTCTTTCAAATAAATAAATAAATAAATTTTTTTAAAGTATTCATCCTTACTTCTTGGTGCATTTTCATAATAATTGCTTTAAAATTCTTTGATAACTTCAATACCTGTGTTATCTAGGAATTAGTGTCTGTAGCTTTTCTTTTCCTATATGATTTGGAATTTTTTTTTTTTTTTGGTTCTTCTTATGCCAAGTAATTTTTATTGTATCCTGGATATTTTGAATAGATCATTAGATCTAGATTAAGTCCTATGGAGATTGCTGATAGTCTTGTTTTAGCATACAATCAACCCAGTTGGGTTCAGGCTGAAAATTCTGACCAGCTTTCTGTGGCTTCACGTTCTGATGTTATTTCAATTTTCAAAGCCTTTGCAATACTATTCATGCCTGCCTCACATGTATAAGACACAGTGATTTGTCTGGGACCTGGGAGTTAGTCTATCTCATAGTTCTGCTCTCAAAGTCTTTGATATGATATTTAGAGTCAAATCCACATGTGTACAGCTCAGGAATAGGCACAAGTGTTCACATACAGTGTTATGGGGTCTCTTTTCCAAGTTCCTCATTCTCTCTGACTTCCCAGATATTTTCTGGTTCTCAAGGACTCCCCTTCTTGGTCCTCTGGCCAGAAACCGTGGCTTTAGTGATCCCACTCTGCCATTTACTTTCTTGACTATATCCATTTCTGGAGCCACACAACAGAAGAGAAAGGAAAAGAGGGGGGAAAGGCAATGGAATTTTGTCCTTCTTTCTTGAGACCACAACTCCCCTCTTTTGGAGAGGAATTTTCTCATCTGTCACAGTTTTATGCACATGTGAGCTCTCACTCTTGTTACTGTCACTACTGCCAACACCAACATAAGACTTTTCAGGAGCCCCAGGTGTAAGAAATATGGGGTGGGAGGATAGCACTGAGGGGATTTCTCCCACTCTCTCTGGTATATTAGGAGTCCCTTTCATGCTTCTTGAATCAAAACCAGAGGGCTTCTCTGGAAACTTCTCTCTTCAGTCCCTCTATTCATACAAGGTACCCACTTCAAGGGTTTGTCTACCTTGGGTCCAGGCTGCAGGATACCAGAGGAGGTACAAAATAAGAAACTCGTCCTAACTTATTAGTACTTAAAATTTTGGTTTTCTTTAATCCACCCACTACTATTTCCCTTTCATAGTCTTCAAATAGCTTCTCTATGCATTCTTTCCAAGTTGTATCTCTGCATTCAGTGGGAGAGACAAGGTATTACATACTCCATCTAACCTGGAATCAGAGTACCCTCCTGTTTTTTGTGCTAGTGATGTCATACATTTTCCTTCTACATGTTTTAAACCTCTCAAGATATTATAATCACTTAATAACTGTTTTAACATTAATATCATTTTATATCTTCCCACAAATTCACCCTTCCCAGTGTTCATTCTTTCCTGCAATTCCATAACACTATCTGGCATAATTTTCCTTCAGCCTAAAGAACTATCTTAATATTTACTTTCTTAGCTTTTGTTTGAAAGCATCTTTGGTTTGTCTTCATTTTTGAAGGATCTTTATAATGGTTACAGAATTCCTGTTTAGTAGTCCTACCCACCACCCTTCTTTTTTTGTTTTTTAAAGATGTCATTCTACTGTCTTCTGATTTCAATGGTTTCCATTGAAAAGCCAGCCCTAGCTTATAGTATCTCCCACAAAGGTACTGTGCCTGTCTTTTCATGCAGCTTTAATATTTTCTCCTTGTCTTTGTCACCAATTTAAGTGTGATGTGCCTAAGAATCGTTTTCCCTGTATTTGTTCTGCTTCAGGTTTGTAGATTTCTTGAACATGTGGATTTCTTTCTTTCATCATTTTGGGAAATTCTCAGAAATATTTCTTTAGTCCCATTCTCTCTCCTCTAGACATTTTCACTTGATCTCTTATTTTCCTTTCTATATTTTTAAATCCTTTTAATTCTGTGCATTACCTGGATACTTTTTATTGACCTCTCTTCTTATTAGTCCACTGTTCTGATTCTAGATAGTTCCTCAAACCATCTATCTAATTCTTAATTTTAGTCACAGCTGGCCTTCCTCCTCCCTCAGTTCTATGATTCTTATTAAATCTTCTGAGTTCTAGTTTTCTGTTAAAATTATCTGTTATTTTTTGAACTTTTAAAAGTCATTTTGGTAACTCAAATCAAAACGCTAAATTACTTCTGGCTCTCTTTTCTGTTGATTTGCTTGCTGGGTTTTGTTGTTGTTGTTGTTTAATTTTTAGGTTTGATGCTGGATATAATGGATGAAAGTTTATAGAGACCCTGGATGATATTATGTTATTTCAGGGAGAGTTAAGTTTTCTTATGGCTCACTTTGATCCTGTCAGGAGTTGGTTTTAGACTTTATTAGGGTTGCTTTGTTTCAGTTTTGCCCATACTCATGTAGTGTAGTCCTTATTCCCAAGGTAAGGGGAAGAAGAAACAAAGAACAGCTCCTCTTTCAATTTTGAAGGATATTTTTCACTTATTATAGACTTCTGTGGGGACCACTTTTTTTCTTTAAGCATTTTTAAAAAGTTGCTTTGCTGTCTCCTGACTTTCATTATTGCTAATGAAAAGTTAGCTGTAATTCATATTCTTGTTCACCTGTATTTAATGTATCTCTTCCCTTTGGCTGCTTTAGAGATTTTTCTCATCTTTGGTTTTAAACAGTTTGATATGCTTTGTATTTATTCTGCTTAGGGTTTTCTGACCCTCTTGGGTCTATAAATAAATGTGTTCTAGCATATTGGACAAATACGGTGCTGTGTTTTTTCATATACATCTATGTAGTCTCACATTTTCTCTCTCCTTTGTTTTTGGAATTCCATTTGCACGTATATTAGACGACATGGCACTTAACCACAGATATCTGAGGTTACATTTCTTTAATTTTCAGTATCTTTTCTCTCTGGTCTTCAGATTAGATCATTTCTATCTTTAAGTTTATCATCCTTTTCTCCTTCCAACCCCATTCCATTGTTATACTCAGTCACTGAATTTTTCATTTCAGACATTATACTTTTTGATCCTAGATTTCCATTTGTTTCTTACAGCTTTCATTTCTCTACTGAGATTCTTCATCTATTTGTTCATTGTGATCATATTTTTCCCACCAGTTCCTACATCTGGGCCATCTCAGAGTCAGTTTCTTTTGACTGCTTTTTCTTGAGTCTGAGTCACATTTTTCTGGTTTTTCACTTGCCTATTAATTTTTGTTATTGTATGTTCAACACTAAATTATACAATATGGTCTTCCGTAAGAGGGTGCTGGATTATGTTGTCTTCCTCTAATGAGGGTTGGTTTTATTCTTGTAAATTTCCCTTGGCCTGTTTGGTTTGTTTTTATTCTTTGAGTATGTGATATGGAGAGACAAAATTTTGAATTTTTGACCTAAAACATGCTTTTTACACTAAAGTGTGCCCCTTAAAGGGATGGCCTTTCTAACATCTAAAGTGAATGCTTGAAGTGCTTCATGAAGTTTCTCCACCCCCGCCGAGATGGAATTCTGTCTCTCACCACTGCATAATATGCAGCAGGCAATCCCTACTAGGCCCGGCAGAGTCTTTTCATGTCCATATTCATCTCAGCTCTTGGCCAAGGAATCATGGTGAATCCCCATGTAGACTTTTAGGGCCCCCTTTTTCACAGCTACCTACTTTCAAAAATGCTGCCCTGCCAATTTCAGCTGCTTCGATAGCCCAAGACTCCAAGTTCTCCATAAACGAGACTACTCTGTATGGATTCCACTTTCTTGCACCCCCCCCCCAAAAAAAGGTGCCTTTCAGCAGAAAAACCAGGACAATTATGGGATAGTCATGGAGCATCCCTCATGTATTTTCCTTCTCTCAAAGATCACAGCTGTGTGCTACCTATTACCCAATGCCTGAAAAGATTTGTTGCATGTAGTTTTAGAGGTTTTTCTCCAGTAGGAGAAAAAGTCAGGTACCTATTACTCTCTCATGGTTAGAAGTAAGTCTTTGGTGCACATTTAAATGCACACTGAGATTTAAATCACTGATACTTTTAACAATTCCTAAGAGGAATTTTTGACAAAGAATAGGTGAGAGTGCACTTAATAAAAATTTTGGAGTGACTAAAGAGGGAAAGGGGCAATGTTTATAAGGGCATTAAAAACAAACTTAAAATTTCAAAATTAACCTATGTTATGTATGTGACAGTCTTAGTTGGTTAGACTTAGCAAGTAAAAAAATTGTAAGGATATATATTCTATGTTGTTATTTGATACATAACCTATATTGTAATGTATATGATACTCATAGATTTAGAAAATAAAAAGATACATTTTTTTCTTTCCTATTTTGGCCCATCCTGTTAATACAAAATGTTCTCACTTAAGGTCACTGAATCTAAGTTGGAGATACTAGACCTTTGAATCATTGGTTAGTGAGTAGCTAAATTAGGAGTCACTGCCTTAGGAAGAAGCCAGTTCAGACTGAAACACAAATGACTACTTGGTTGAAGAAGTAACTCTCCATTTTTAAAGGGTGGAGATGGTTTGGTAGTAAATTAGTTCCCTCTCTGCCCTGGGAGATTAGACAAACAATGGATCTAACTAAGAAAATAGACTGACTCATTTGGCTATGATGCTATACCGAAGTTATAAGCAAACTAACATTAATCTCCAGAAAGGGAATCGGGTTCTGTGTACTGTAAATGAGTTTTACAGTCAATTCTGAGATTTCTCACTGAACTAAAAAAAAAATCAGACATCTATAGATCTAATGGCACTCTGAACCCTGCCTTTCCTTACCTCATCATCTGCTATAGCATAGCTGACGTCATATGCAATTTACTTCATTATTTATTAACTCTTCTTTAGGGTGGTAGTTTTTATTGCAACAGAAGTAAGGATTATAATAACTTCCTTTTCCCCAAACTTTCTTGAGCATTTCCCAACTTCTAGTAGTGAACACACTTTCTTCAAAGTGAAGGGTCCATCTGAAGAACAGGTACAGATGAGGAAGGAGGAAAGTCAGACCTTTTTCGCAAGAAGAGGAGTTGTACAGGGCTCATAATGGGTCATAAGTGAATAGGGGTGGAGAGTAAGGGAAACGTAATCACAGATCTGGAAGAGACAAGTCATCTGGTCCAGACTGCCTCTAGACAGGTCAGGAAGGGGTGTTTGGGTGGACCTATTTTCACATCTGGATTTAGCTTCTCTTGAACTTTTCAGCTTTTTGCCTTTTACCAAGGCTGATTTCTTCTCTGCAAGTCATGTGGTACTTCTGCCCCAGGATGAAGTCCTTTGGAGTGGATTTAATTAGCTTTGGGGATGGTCCGTTCTTTTTCCAGAAGGTCTGTTTCAGGTTTAGGTCATTCCATTGGCCTCACCAACAACTGAAGGGCAGATGTCCTGGCCACTCAATAATTCCCTGGGCAGAGAGGAAGGGCCTCTAAGCTGATGGTCACAGTCCTTGTATTTCTAACTGCCCTTAGCTGGGAGGACAGGAGGTGCTGAGGTGGGTGGAACTTGGAGTTGAGGAGTTTTTTAGGTAGTTTCAGGTCTCAAACTCCATAAGAGAAGCATACAGCTGCCTACCTTTCCCAACATACACATACACACCCCTACATTATTTGCTGGTAGAAGTGAAATTTTGGCAACTTAGGGTTCCTCTGGGGCCACTCGTTTCTTCCACATGTCCCAAGTGTCTGGATTTACTGCAAGAGACTGGACAAAATAGAGTGGAAGTAAACTGTAGCTTACTCTTCTCCTTCATCCAGGAAAGAGGTTTATGAGCATAAGCAAAGAGGTAAATGAGATTATTTCTTGCTGTTCGGTGACTATCACATCGCTCACCCGGCCTCACACGCCAACCAGCGTGTGCACACACTGTGAGCAGAAACGCAACCCCCACCCACTCCTGCCCCGGGCCCTCCTCACCCCTCCCTCACGACCGGCACAGACCGACCAGAACTTCCCTTGGGTCGCGGCCCAGCGATATGGAGCGGCCCTGGCGCGGAGCCCTGCTCTTCCCGAGTCGTGGGTGGCGCGGTGCTTGTTTCCCTCCCCTCCCTTTCCGGACCCAAACAGGGATGTATCTGGGTCAGCCTGGGAGGGGCTGGACCTGCCAGGGATCGGCGGGGGGGATGGGGGTGGCGATGACAGCATCTTTCAGGTTTTTGGCGTTTCTGAGCTTGGCCCCGTCCAGCCTCTCACCGCGCTCGCGCCCAGCAAGGGCTGATGCTGCGGCTAGTCCAGGCCCTGGGAGTGGGTGGGGGGAGAGCCTGGCCTTTCTATCTGGACAGCCACCCCTCCTCACACTGCGAACAATGCGGCGCCCACCCCCACCCTCAACACGAACACACATTCCCCATTCCCCAAGGCACGCTCCCCTGGCGGGCGGCGGGTCCCTCCACCCCAGGAAAAGAGCAATGGAACAGTTCACGGCCGCCACGAGTTCCTGGTCTTCCTTCCTTTCCGGTGATAAACGGCGGGGCTACAAGCCAGTTGCTGCTTAAGATGCTCCACCCGTGAGCCTGAGCCTCTCTTGGCTCTATGCGGGGGCCCAGATCCAGGACCCAGGGTCCTTTTACCCCCGCAAGGCGCAAAGGCGTGACCCGTGTTGGAGCACAGACCCCCGCAGCTCCGCACTGCCTGGGTTCCTCCCTATGTGATCTTTTGCGCTCCACAGCGCCGGGGAGGAGCTGAGTGTGCGTAAAGACCGCATCTTCCCCAGACACTTTGGCTGAGGGTGCCTGGGTGAGGTCCGGAGGGTCATGGACTCCCGGCTCCCCACCCTGCGAGCTCTGTATATAAGCCCAGCTCCGAGGAATCAAGGCCACAGGTCTTCATTTCCCTGAGGCCTGGCCCCTCCCTCCCCAACCTTGCCCGGCTTCGCCTCGGCAGCCCCAAATCTCCACTCGCTCTTCCTCTTGGCGTTGGGAGAGAAGCGGAGCAATGAGTTGAAAATCATCTCTGGATTCTTGCATCCTGTACACAGTAATCTCTTCATCCTCTCCTTCATTTTCCCACACTGCACGCTCGGAGACTTCTGTTTGCCGGAGGGTAGCCTCGTCTTTCTGCCACACCGGTCCTGTGGCAGGAGCCCCACTGATGCTCTCTGATCAGACGCTTCCCGAAAGGTGCCTACCTCCGCGGGTGCTCGAGGCCACGCGGCGGTGTTCCTCCGTCCCCGCCTCACCTCATCTCCAGACATCTCTTGCCATCATTTCATCCACTCTTGCATAAAACCTGCGCCCCCCGCCCCACCCGGCGCCGCACCCCCTCCCTCGGCTGCTCCCCGCAGGCGAGGAGCTGAACGGACAGGGGCGCGCAGGAGGCGCGCAGAGCTCTCGGGCTGCCCGCGCTCGCCGCGCCTGGGGAATTGGGCTGTGGGCGAGGCGGCCAAGGCTGGCCTTTATCGCTCGGCCCGCTGGTGGTTTGAAACTTTATCAGCGAGTCTCGCCACTCGCCGCAGACGCGAGCGGGGGGCGGGGGCGCGGCGAGGCGCCGGCCGCCGTGACGAGGCGCTCCCGGCGCTGAGCGCTTCTGCTCGGGGCACGCATGGCGCCCGCACACGGAGTCTGACCTGATGCGGACGCAAGGGGGTTAATATGAACGCCCCTCTCGGTGGAATCTGGCTCTGGCTCCCTCTGCTCTTGACCTGGCTCACCCCTGAGGTCAGCTCTTCATGGTGGTAAGTCCACGCGCACGGGTGCAGGGGGGTTTTGGAGATGGGAGTGGGGAACGCACTAGCCACATAGACCTTCCCGGTGGTGCTTCTCCGCGGCCACGGCTATCGAAATTCCTCTGCTGTCCTCTCCTACCGCCTCAGCCTCAGCCCCTTTGCTTTTCCACAGAAGACCGTTCCAGCTTTGACAACTCCAACCTCCCCCCCCCCCCCCCCCCCCCCAGTCTCCCTCAAATGAGAGCTCGGATGTTTGGTTGATTTGGATCCAGACGAGCGACAGCAAAATCAGCCAATTTCTTATCCCGTTGAAAGACATGATAGCCGGTCTCTAGCTCTGTAGCACAGGCGTGTGTGTGCGTGCGTGTGTGTATGAAAATTCACCTTGAAAACTACAACCGTCCCCCGCCCCTCAAACTGCCTAGATAAACCGACGGGCCAATTCTGGCAGTTAAGAGCTTCACAACGCAAAGCGTATGATTTTGCATTATTTCCCGTCCTTCCACATTCCTAATGCTTCACCCCGTGGAGCGGAAGGACCTCTTGCTGCCTCCAGGTAGAGATTACCACCTTAACAAGAAGATCCAGCCCCAGGGGGCTCTAAGATGCTACTCTGTTCAAATCACAATCACCCCAAAGAGTAACTTCGCTGTCCTTTGTATGCTGGTCTGCGATTTATTTTGCATAGTGAAGGAGTGGCAGAATGTTGAAATGTAACAGGTCTTAGCGTGGTTAAAAGTTCCAAAGGGAGATTCTCTCTCCACTCTGTCTCCCTTCCTTCTGATCTTGAAAAGAGGTGGAGTTGTAAGCTCTGTAATGTCCTTGAACCTGCAAGTTTCCGAACAGATACTAAAATACTGATTCAGAAAGACCAGTTATGGTGGGCTCTTTATATATATATATATATATACACACAAAAGAATCTGGCAAAAGTAAGGAGTCTCAGCCAAATTAAAGACTAGAACAGGGAACTTTAGGAAGACCCTGGAGCTCTTCAAAGGAGCAAGGCAAAGCGATGATGGGAAGAAGGGTTCAATTCCTTCCTAAGCGCTTTGAACAGGAAGGCGTTTAGCCTTGACATTGCTGACACAGGATCAAAGATTGATTTATCAGAGTGACCATTTTTCAATAAAATGACTATTTCTGTTTCCATGGGTGTATAAACATTATTTATTGCCCAGGCTTTTTGTCACATTGTCTCTCAGCTGTCACTTAAATATATTTTTTGGAAGTCACAGCTGTAACGATTTTATGATCATATAAAATAATGAAAATACAAGAAAAAGACATTCTCCTTGTTTGATCGCTTCAAAAGACACCTATGGCAGCTTGGGTTATATAAAAGGTACCTTTCTAAACATTTCACAACTAATAGAGAACATCTGGGTAGAGATGATGATGTAATTTTTTGTTAAAGTTTCTTTTCAAAAGTACTTTATGGAGCTATAACACTGTTTGATTCTTCCAAACATTTAGTGTCCTTAATAACAATAGAAAGAATTTTTTTTCCCCAAAGCTTCTCTATAAAAGCCAAAGAGAGCTGGAAAAATGGAAATATTTAAAGGAGTTTTTGGTAAGGAAAGAAGGGCATGTCTGTGCAGAGATAACACCAGCAGGTGTTGATTAGACAGATACAGACAGTTTCTAAAGACACTTAAACATTAGGTCAAATAAATGGGAGCAAGCTGCTTCTAAAGGTTGACTTCCCCCAAGAGCAAAGCCCAGACATACTGTGTTGGAGATCAGAGCCTTCTGGGGAAAAGTCTTTGAAGCCTTCTTCCCCAAACACATTGCCCCTCTCCCTCACTCTTGACCTTGACTCTTCCACCCCAGCCAGAGCATCATCAGGTGGCCCTGGCTTCCTGTCCAAGACACACAGTCATTGCTTCATTTTGGGGTGGCTTCTACCAGATCATTCCCATGCCTGCTGTGCTGCTTCTTGCTTTCCAATATCCGCAAAAGGATAAAGAATTCCAATTTGAACCCTGCTCTGAGTTCTTTAGTTTCCCGGGGAACACAGCACCAGCCCTAGCCCTTCATGGTGTTTCACCTCCGTTTTGATCCTTTTCAGGTACATGAGAGCCACAGGTGGCTCCTCCAGGGTGATGTGTGACAACGTGCCAGGCCTGGTGAGCCGCCAGCGGCAGCTGTGCCACCGGCACCCGGACGTGATGCGGGCCATTGGCCTGGGCGTGGCCGAGTGGACAGCGGAGTGCCAGCACCAGTTCCGCCAGCACCGCTGGAACTGCAACACGCTGGACCGGGATCACGGCCTCTTTGGCAGGGTCCTGCTCCGAAGTAAGTCCCTGCCTCCGTGGAGCTCCACAGGCTGTCCCCTGACTTGGTCTTCAGAGACCCTGCTCATCTTCTCTTGCACTGTATTAGTCAGAAGCTTCTTCTATTGGGTGGCATTGTCCCTGTTTTGCAGATGACAACTTAGAGAGATCAAGGAACTCGCCTCAAGTTTTGAAGGAGGCCGGGCGTGGTATAGGAGCACTGTCTCCTGGCTCTGTGCTCTGTCCATCCATGTCCTGTCACAACCTTGCCTGTCCCTCCAGGATCAGAGTTTGTCTTCAGGAGAAAGGAGGAAGCAGTCACAGGGCTCTCTTGACTTTTTTATTCTTTCTGGGACTTGAATCTTCCAGAAGATTTAAGCAGATCAGGATGGGATACTCAAATCTTTTACTGACCAAAAAGTATTTAAAAAACAAAACAAAAAACTGTGTGTTTATTAAGAAGCAGAGACAAATCTCTGCTCAGCACCTTTCACCTCCCAGCTACTTGGGTCACTCTGTGTCTAAATTCAACATTTTCTTTCCCCAGTAGATTGTAAATTCTGCAAGGTAGGGACTAGCCTCTCTTCTTCGCACTCTTGTGGTGCCTTCTGGGGCAGGCATCATTCACTCAGCGACAGGGTGAATGAATGGATGAACTCGTAGTGAGCACCTGCTGCTTTTCAGGCACATTTTAGGAAGAAGAATATTTATGGAGGATTTGGGTGAGAACCATGAACGCATAGTTTTCAAATATGTATGTTTGTTTTGTTTCTGTTTTACTTAGAAGGAGCATTAAACACTATCTAATTACATAATAAATTTCTTAAAAGTTCCGAATATGGGAAGTAGCTGGTATACAATCAGAGCAAATTAACTGAAAATCAGATTTCATTGTCAAAAATACCCATCCCTTAACCTGGCATTATTAGCATTCTTCAAGAAGTAGCATGGCCCATTTGCTATTAGGAAATCTGAGTGAAAACACAACAGTTTATGTGTGAACCCCAGAAACAGGAAACGACACTTGTTTTTGCCCACCCCCCCCCCAATTCCTAAGAAAATCGTCCAGGCTGTACACTTGGTAATGCTTAACAGAGGGTGTTTCTATCATGTAATCATCACAGCCCTAGGGTTTTATGAGGCCAAATGCATAACTGAATGTCTCTAAAATCCCCCAAGGGTGTAGTGCTCTCACTCAGTGTATCCCTAAAGTTAATTTACTGCGATATTCTGCAATTTTATTCTCTAGTTTAAGAACTATATTCTCGCGCATTCCTTTTGGAGTTTCAATATGACATCGCAAATTTTTGAAAGGTTAATAGTAAATTTCAGCTACATGGAATTTTAAGACTTCACCTAGATTAGCTCACCAGTGAATCAATTAAAGTGCTGGACCTTGTCAGAGACAGTTTACAAATATCTAACACAAGTGATCTTTGGGCATGTTGTAGACAGGCTCTCAGGATTTAAGGCTGTATGAGGACTTTCCTTTCCAAAGTACTCACAATCATTTTTCAGTCACTACAAATTCAATATCCTTCTCATTTACAAAATGTCCACCTCCAAATTCTGTCTGTAAAAATCCATTCAGATGTCTCCATATTGAAGAAAAACCTTTAGATCACCAATCAAAGTAAGCAATGTTGCCCATGGAACCTAAAGATAGCATGTCTAGCAAAGCTGGAAATTCATTTGTAAAATCCCTTAATCTTGGCTGTAGGGTTGCTGAGAGGGAAGAGGTTAGAACTGGAGGAAGAGGTACTAGCTCGACTTAGTGTCAGACCTCAGGTAAATAAGGGAGTCTAAGCTATACTTCCTTCGGAGTTCTTTCAGATGAAGCTGAAAGCTTTGCCAAAGTACTCAAAACTGAAAAGACTCATGCTCCACAATTTCTTTCCATTCTTCACAGAAGGCCAGGTTTCTTCCTAGACATTTATATAAACTCCTATGACTGTCAATGATGATTTTGTGTTGGTTATGGGAGGGTGGAATCTGGCCTAAAGTAGTTTATCCTGGATATAATCAAGAAATTCCAATGAAGCTATCCAAAGATTTTTACAATTAATTGCTTGGAGGGAAATTCACATCTTAAGTTGTGAAGGTCTCTTTTAGAAACCTAAATGTCCTTATAGATGCATAGGAAAGGCAAAGGCCAACACCATTGATGGGGAGAACATGAAAGTTATAACATATCCCATGGTCATAGAGAAAAGAAGGACATTTACTTGCCTCTTTTGCTTCAGAGAGCTAGAGGAGGACAGAACAATTTCTGGAAACATTTGTAATTCATTCATTCCACCGACTGTCACTAGCCATAGGCAGTAAGAACAAAGTAGTAAGCCCAAAAGTATTCCTGCAAGAATACACCTCCAGAATTCTAGAATAAGCCTTAAAAAACAAAAAGGTGAGTAGGTCTCATCCTTATAATGTATTAAAAGAAAAAGGGAAAAAAAAAAAAAAGCGCCAGCATTTAAAGAGAGAGCTGAATGACACGTAACTTTCCAGAATGTAGAGCTTCTAGTGTTTTGCCCTCCCAGGTAACCATCCCCCGCCCACCCCCCCAAATGATGTCTATGCACTTAATAGACATTTCTTGACTTATCTCAACCCCCAAATGATTTTTTTAAAGATTTTATTTTTTTATTTGTCAGAGAGAGAGAGAGCACAAGTATAGGAAGCAAGAAGGGAGAACCAGGATCCCTGCTGAGCAGGGAGCCCGATGCGGGGCTCAATCCCAGGGTCCTGGGATCATGACCTGAGCTGAAGGCAAACGCTTAACTGCCTGAGCCACACAGGCATCCCTCTCAACCCCAAATCAGTGAAACTTCAACCACATCAGGAAGTTAAGTACCACCATTTAGATTTGGATTTTGTTTCATATTGTGATGGCTTTAAAAAGAATCAGTTTTTCTAAGAGGCCCAAGATCAAAATTTGTTTTGTTACAAAGCCAACTCTTGAAATGTGCTACTATTTCACACATAGCATTTTAGTGATTCATCTAAGACACTTAACTGAAAACATCTTAAGGCCGTATCTACATGATACCAAAACATCTGGAGGTAAAATGAAAAGTCAGTCAATGTGCTAAGTTTTGTATTTAAATATATAGACATCTAGTTCTTTAGTAATGTGTTTGAATAATAAATGAGAATATTTAGAAAGGTGATGTTTTTGCTCTGGTAATTACTTCGGAAACACAGATTTCCAGTGATTTTTCTTCCTTCTTTCAGCCAACAAGCGAATGTCATTGTTTGCGAGTTATGCCAGGACGAGTTCTGCACCCAGGCAATTGACTCCTCTACTGCTTTCAAAATTCCATCTGGTCACTGACATTCTGTTATCCACACCTTCCGTACCTTTCCCCTAAAAGACTACCTCATAAAATTGCTCTTCTTTCTCCTTAAAAAATAAGACTAGTGTTAAATACATGAAGCATTTGGAATCTCCCCCCTCCGTGGCATCTCTAAATGTAGGCACTACACTCCAAATACAAAGCCAGGCATTAGCGGATCAAGGGGGTAGCTATGGACAAGGCATTTTCCTAAACTATAAAATGGGTGTCATAAAAATTTTATATATCTGAAAGCCACTACCTGAGATTAAGCCACATTAGTATCTATTAATCACCCTCTTTTACAAAACATCTCAATTCACTTAGAAAATCTATGATCCTTGTAATATAACCTGGGACTCTTTAGAACAGCTCTGTGACCATCACATTTCTCCCTGGAGAGTGCTGCCTGCTACCTATGGCAAATATTCATGTAATTGATTTTACCTAAATACAGGGCATGATGGATTCCTTTTTTGATGGTTAGAGGTTTCAGGGGAGATATTTTTTGAAGGCTGAGGTAAGTGCCATTTAATATGGTGTAGATATGTTTTCCTGATTTTTAATAATGAGACTAGCAGAGCAAATATTGCAAGGGACATATAATAAATTTTAGCACTGAATGACAAACGGAAACAAGCAGGGCTTCAAGGCGAGAAGGTGGTTTGTTCTCCCAGCTGCGTGGTTCAAAAAGTCACACTCGTCTTGACATACTGAATCACTGCACGGCCCTCCATTCTCTGCCTTGCATTGGCATTAGATTGTTGAGCTTCTATTTTGATTGTTAATATATCTGCTGCAGCACCCATTAATAAAAAGGCATGCTAATAACAATGAAATACAGCTCCACTTGAAAAATGAGGTGCACACAGACCCTAAAGAGCCTTATATCTGTCACTATACCACAACACCGTGTTATGAGTTACTACAGATTATTAAAATAATTTAATGTAGTTATTGCACTGAAATATGTACCTTTCAGCCTGTAAGGGAAAGTAGCCTGTGGTCTAATAAAGAACAATTCTAAGAAAGCACCCCAAAGGGTTCTTGCCCAAGTCTAATTATAGGCGGTAAATTTGTTTCCTTCCAGAAAAACCAAAGAAAAGCTTTTCACTGTCTTTTACCCAATACCAGTGATTAGTGCAGGTGTTCCAGAAGAAAGTAAATTCACCTTAATAGTCAGACGTAGTATGTAACTCAAGGATATTGCATATTGCCTTCAACAATCTCTCAATTACTCGTGAAAGTTGATGCCGAGCCAGAGCTCCCCGGTGTGAACGCACAGAGCTGGCTCCTGCCTGAGTTCTCTTCCCCGCCTCAGCCCCTAGGTGTCTTTGAATTCAGTCTTTCGGCCTCGGCTGTTTATGTGACAAGAGTGTCCTCACTGAGGCCTGCAAGCTTGGAAGGGTTTTTCAAGGAGAGCTGCGGTAGCACAAATACCAAACTATTTTGTGCAATGACAGAATGGTAGAACTCAGACTCTGTTGCAAATGCAAGGAGGGCCTCAGAGGCCATACTCCTCTCCTCTAGGACGGGAGGTTAACAGAAAGCCAGGAGTGGGTGAGACAGGCTTTTGCTGCATTTTCTTTTATACGTTTAACTGACTTAAGGATGGTTGTCACACAGATGCCTAACCTGACAAAAGCTTTTATGATATGGAAACCATTCCTATTAAAAAGCAAGCCCTGGCTCTAGAAGAGAATCCTTCAAGAACACCAGAACCTTCTTGCCCCTTGGCGAAGTACGCCAAGGGCGGAGCGAGCGGTCAACAGCTCTAGGGTGAAAGCTGTTCAGAGCTAGTGATTCCAGACCACGTTTAAGGAAAGCATTTCTGTTGCAGGTAGTCGGGAATCTGCCTTTGTTTACGCCGTCTCCTCAGCTGGAGTTGTGTTTGCCATCACCAGGGCCTGTAGCCAAGGAGAACTAAAATCCTGTTCCTGTGATCCAAAGAAGAAGGGAACCGCCAAGGACAGCAAGGGCAATTTCGACTGGGGTGGCTGCAGTGATAACATTGACTATGGGATCAAATTTGCCCGAGCCTTTGTGGACGCCAAGGAGAGGAAGGGAAAGGATGCCAGAGCCCTGATGAACCTTCACAACAACAGAGCCGGCAGGAAGGTATGGACGCAGTGGTACTCATTTTACAGACTGCATGACTGTATAAATCACTTAAGCCAAGCTTATCTTTACCTTTCCTAGAGTTGATAAAATGCTAGACAGTCACAACTTCCCACTGCCCTGCCCCACTCAACCCCCCCCCGCCCCAGCCATAGATTCTAAAGAAAACCGTGGACTGGGTTGAAATGTCTCCACCCACACTCCACCTTCCTTCCCACAGCTGAGCCGGAGTCCACCCATTGCTTTTGGCATAGAGTCAAGTGTTTTATGGTCCCTCTGGATACTGTATCATCTAGACAGAAGATACAATCTGTGGGTGAGGATAGGGAATTATCCCACGTACCAATGGGAACTGAGTGCTTGTATCTGAGATGATCAAGACCCAGGGCGTCTTCTCTCAAACTCATCAGGAAAGCAACCCACCAGGCATGGCTTGTTGACTTCTAGATTTTTTAGAACCAGACCCAACTCTCATGCATAAAAGACACACCTTATAGTTTCTGGGACTGGATGAGTAAGGGACCAGGGGAAGACATGCCCCAAAGGGGTACTCTGGCCCCTTACTCACTAGTCCTGACTAACTTCCTGGGCCGTGGGGACCCAGCCATTATTCACCTCCTCACCCCCATTTGTTGGATGAGGCAATAGGCCCTAAGGTGCTCAAGGTCACAGGGAGAGTCAGTAGAAAAGTCAGTACTAGCAGTCAGGTTCAACTCGCAGCCCAGGGGTGCTTTGGCCCAGGATTAAACCATTTCAGAGCTAGTATTCAGATCTGTTGTTATGCCATTTCTTTCTGCATAGTGACAGGACCAGAATAACTAGAGAATCTGAGCGCCGCACATTATCTCTGTGTAAAAAACATAAACTGGCTAATCAAATATTTGGTCAGAACCGTTCTAGAGTAATCGAATTGCCAATGAGAAGAGATAACCATAATTTGTCCTTTATCAACACAAAAAACAAAAATGTGCTTGCCATTAATATATAAAGAAAGATCAGCATAAAATTGAAAGGTCCCCAGGAGGGCTTTAATAAAAAAAAGAATTGAAAAGAATGCAGATCTGTTTGGATGAAAACCCGTTTACTAGGCTCATGGAAAGAACAAATCTCATTTAAAGGAAGTTGGAAGGAAAGTCTTGCTTAACACATGGAATAAAATGAGTGTGACCTGAGCTGTTTACAAATAGTACCTTTCTTGAACTTTAAAAATCAGCATTCCTTATTTTCATGAATTTATGAACCTACAGTGACTACTGCCAAGAATATAGACTATGGTTGTGTAATCCTACAACTATTGGTAATTACTGTTTGTGCAATGGTTTAGATTTTTAAAAATCTACATTGACCTTTGTTTTGACATTGATACTACATGTATAAGTTACAAAATGTGTTGTCTTTGATAGGAGCGTGCTGCTTAATTATTCAAGCAGGGTGTCTAGTTAGATCTAGAAGGCTGTTTGTAAAGGTGAAGGCATATGGTCGTAGGCTGTAACCAAAAGAATGTCGATTTATCAAAAGAAATGTTAATTTTGCTTAATAGGCCATTAGGTTTTGAATGTTTCACCTCTTCAAGACAATAGATCTTAGCTTTTATATTGTAGGCCCTGATTTAACATGACTTTTAATATAAATCACATGATTCTTCACTGTGTAGAGGTGAACAGCTGTCAGGCCTCAGATATTCTCCTGCCTAGTCTGCAAAACTTAGGAGGCTACTTTTGATTGGAATAAAAGTGCACACACTGACTTTTTAAAATGTGGCTTTAATTAATGGTGGGTGGGCAGACTTTTTCAAGGAGATGCATGATGTCAGTGAATATGAACTTTAATGAGAGTAAATGTATTGAGATAAACATGCGTCTCTAATTCTCTTCTTGCGGTCATTAGACCCCCAGTCTCTGCTCCCCCTTCCTACCAGCAGAAGGTCTGTGGAATCAAAATGAGAACAGGCTGGGCTTGTGTTTGAAGGCAGGCCTCTTGAGCTAAGCCTCCAAATGGCCTGGCTCTAGAAAGCCCCAGCCTCCCAGATCAGAGAGCACTGTCCGTTTCTTCCTATTTTCTTCTTTGTATTTTTCGGTGTTTCCCAGATTGTCCAATATGAACATCTTCTACTTTTTAAAATGCGGGCTGGGGGACCAATGCGTTTTATTTAAAAGAAAAACATGGATTCCAAGATCATGTTTAGCTGACACTACAAAGTGAATTCAACACTACCGTTCACAATGGGCCTTAATTTTCCCCTAATATTTGAACAGTTTAATTCTTTATTCCAGCAGCTGGTTAGAGCACCCTCATGTGTCTCTGTACTGTAATATCATTTCAGAGCCTCTGTGCTGTTTATCACAGCCTCGAAATTTGTAATAATCGTTTTTTTCCGTCATGTATACTTGAAAATTCATCCTTGATTGAGTCTAATTTTCCACATCTAAATTAGATTACTGTTAAGTTCCAAAAAACATAAATCTACCTTCTTCAAAACCAACATTCTATCAAGAAGGAAATTCCAGTTTCTCTCAACAGTTTTTTTTTAAGTCTAAAGATGCCATGCCATGAAAAGCTCTACGTTATATTTTAAGATATACAAATTACAAGATATCCACCATTTGTTCCCTTTCATAAGCTTGAAAATGGCTTTAACATTAGTCTTCTCTTTAGAAATAGTCACAAGTAATCACAATTGGTTGACATGATCACAGCTTCTTCGACCTTTTTCTAAGAGACTCTTTTCTAAGAGAATCAAAATAATCTATGTATTCAATCAAATACTGCCCTCCAATCACTCTTTCCCCTGAAGTTCTCTTACTATAGTGAAAATACAAAGAATATGGGATTTAAAATCAGACCCACCTTGGTTTTAATCTTCCAACACCAGGGGCTTTGCTCACTGAAATTCCGTTTTTCTCCTGTAAAAGGCTTTTTCCGTGGTGCTGTGGGAAGAGAAGAATAAGGCAAATAGCACAGAACCTCACATGCACTGGTGCTCAATGAAAGTTCATTCCTTTCTCTTTAGTGAAGCGCAGGTCATCCGTGACTTTACTAACAGAGCTGGACACAAACCCAGTAGGAACTATTACTTAGGATTCAGTCTGATGGTCCCAGGTATGCACAGACTCATCTTGGAGCAGTTAGACACACTAATAAACAGGCATGTAATATTTTCTAGTTTACAAAACGCTATCCCACATTTTGCAATTTGATCTTCCAAGAAACCCTGGAGGTTATAAACCAGCATGAGTATTGCTACTTTTCCGATGGCACGCTGAGGACTCGGCTTACTAAAGAGTCACACAGTCGTGACACACTGGGCTCAGGGTGCAAACCCAGCAGTGCTCACCCTTCTGTGCTCGTGGACCTTCCATGGGGTCTCTGTTGAGCATTTCTGAGAAAAACACAGTGTTTCTGTACTTTAAAAAGAGTAGCAGTTGCCCTTAGAAGGTAGTTTAATGATGATGTTTTCCCCTTTGTGTAGGTCTTTCTTTCAAAGCACCCTGTGATGAAATTGTATTACTTTTTAACAACAGGGGGACCGTTGTTTTAAAAGCCAGAAACATTAACTTCTGGTCAGGTCACTGTGAGTGTGCCTGAAGCAACTTAACCTCTATTTGGTGGATTCAGAAAATTCCAGCTAATGGCGCTGCTGCTGCTTGGACAGTCCTGTGTGCGACGGGACTAAATTTAGGTCGACAGATAATTAAAGCGTTACTCGGGGAAAGGCACAGTTTGGGGCACTAAGTCTTAGGTAGAAAAGCATAAGACGAAGAGGCTCCTGACCACAAGAAACAGTCGCCTGGCACGCTCTAGGCTGCCGGTATTGACAGAAAAATCCGCCACAGGGCCAGCTCGCTGAGGAGAGAAAGGTTGTGTCACAACAGAACTGGGTGTTGGAGCTGGAGATAAAGATTTCCCATGATTGAGATAGGGAACATTCTTTCCAGGACGAAGAAACTGCAAGGCCAAGAAAGACACTGGAGCAGAAAGAACATCAAAGTTGAGGAATGACGAGGGCCCTAGGGTGGAGTTCATAACTGAGACTTAATAGGGGCTGAGGCTGCAAACTGGAGTCTGCCAGATCTCAGCCTCGAGTGCGCGCGCAGAGATCTGGATGTAGCTGGGGAGCAACAGGAAGGTGCTGAACAATGGGGGAGAAATTAAATATTTAAGTTCCATTCTTATGCATTCATCATTCCTCTGGAGTCCCCCTTGAAAGAGTGATAGATTTCAAAATTCAGGTGTTCTATAATGTGTTTGAATTAATGCCTCAAATAGAGTAGGAAAATTATAAGAAATGTTTACTTCCCTGAGTTTTATTTTCAGGCTTAAATATACAGACAAGGGCTGATGTATATATTACACTTACTGATGTATACTAACAAAAAGTTAGCTTATAGCAACTGTGTTGAAATTTATATTTTTAACATAATGCTTACATTACTATTAGCTACCTCATTCATTAGGGGTTCTTAGCTATTGAAGGCATCCTGACCAAGGCAGTATGGAGACTGGGGCTCTAGGATCAGAATATTGGCTCTAATACTTGAGCGTGACTTTAGACAGCTTACCCAAAGAGGATTGCCACATTAAATAAAATGTATACACCAGGTTTTAAGCAGGTCTAAAAGGCAGATACCATTGCTGTTCATATTTTGCATATGAAGAGACTAAGGTCTAATAGGGTGGCTGGAATTAGCAAACAAATTGAATTTACTTGCTAGCTGAAATCATCTGAAATTCAGACTTAACTTGGCATCCTGTATTTTATATGGGAGAAGTTTGGAGGGTCAAGGGATTCAGAGTTTCTAGTTCCACGCCCTGCCCAAACCAGGGCTACTCAAGGTCACTGCCGTGGAGCACCGGAGCCTGCCCTGAGCTTGGCCCACTGGGGCACTGGGGGACAAAGCAGATACTTCTGTCTATAGGAAACGTGTCCAGAGTCCAACAGAAATGGATATTTCCCAAGACATAAGCACAGACTTATTACAGGCGAGGAATCTTGGACCTAATAAAAACTTCCAAGATGCCCCTTAAGATAAATAATTATTAATGGTTCTGAACCAAGAGAACTGGGCATCATTAAAAAGAAATCACATTCTCAAAAAGTAAGGAGTATCAATAGAAAATGATCAAATCGAACTGAACTACAGAGCCAGGTTGCTTTAACCTCCTATTCATCTACCCCTCCTTTAAATAATGTTGAGCATCCTTAGGAGGCACAAATCTCACTTCATAGGTACCTGTTTTCTAATTGGTCTCCTTAGTTCATAGAATTAAACGCATTTTGCAAAGGTAGATTGGTTCTGCCAACCTCACCCCTGTCTTGCACCTAAACATAGTATGTGCTTCGTACTATAGATCTTTATAGAGCATATGAATCAAAAACTAACCAGAATCAAAGTCCCAAAACAGAGAATAACTTTTAACAAAATTGTTACAGTTCCCCGTAAAATTCTATTATTCATAGAAAATGTTTTTAGACTGGCCTCCTTAGTCATAAGAATTATTATATGTATGGTTAGTCAACGGTAATGTTCTTGAATTCCACAAATATAAATTCCACACCTTGTATTTCCTAGCTAAGCCCACCCGCAGGCACAGTTTTTGAAGAATGACAGTGCTCGAGAAATCACAATGTCTCATTTAAGTTAATAAATGATTGTATCCGCAAATCAGCTGCACAGGTGGCTAATAAATGTCCCTTGTTTCCCTAGTTCCAGAGCTTGTATGTTTGAAAAACAGAAGTTGGTCTGATTCAGGAACTCTTATCTTAGAGATGTGGACCTGTCAAAAGGACTCAATTGTTAATAAATGTACTTGGCTTTAAGCCAGCATCTGAAAATTAAATAGGTTTTTAATGTGTGTTTCCCTCAGGAAAACTGATATAAGACCAGAAATATATTAGTTGCTTTGTGGCATAGACTCAACTTAAAAAGTGAAGTACTAACACTCCTTTGAATGCCCACATTCAATTAAGTAATTTAGTTAAAACATAGCATATAGGGACCTAAAATAAATTCTAAACTGAATTTCTAAGGCAAGGTCAATAGTCAAGTTGGCATCCATTTCACAGAGTATAAGGTGGATTGCCCTTATTCTGATAGGAAGAGCTGTCCTGTAAAGAAGTCTTACAAAGACACCCTGGGGGTGCTCGGACTCCATTTTCAGCAAAGCTGACTTAAACCAAAATTTCGTTCTCCTTGGGAGAAGTTTTACTAACTGACAAATAATTCCTTGTAGAGTATAATTAGATACACAAACACTACATGTAAGAACTTTCATAAAACTCACTGAACCCAGAGAGTATGAAGCCCTGGGGGGTGGAGTATGACAAACGCTGGTAGAGTGATTTGAGGTGTAGCCTTGCTGCCAGTCACGTTTGGGTTACATCCTGTCTCAGCCACACTGCCTGTGGGACCTAGGGCAAGCCCCTCAGCTTCTAGGTATCTCAATATCCTCATCTGTGAAATGGGGATAAAAATAGTAAACACCTTATGTGTCTGTGTGGCTTATATAAGACAGTGATCATGGCGTGCTTGGGTGGGTTCAGTGAGTGACATAAAGTGCTTGGTGTGGCCTGACGCATAGTAAGACCCTCATGAATGTTATGCTTCATTATTATGCTCCGACAGTAAGTTGGGTGATAAATATAAAATAGAGTTGTTCTACCTCAATGCATGCATTATCTTCTTTAATAGCCCCCTTTTCTTTTTTTAACATTCAAACTTTTGTCTCTTTGGGATAGAATGCTAATATGTAGAAGTTTCTTAAATCCTAAGTCTAGAAAATAGCCTCTGCAGACCAAAGACTTAAAATACTCAAAATTAGAGATTTAAGGGCCACATAAAGAATCTGCTAAGTACGATTTTAGCACGGAACCAATTATGAGCCTATAGAAGATTTTTTGAGAAAAGTTATCTGGTAAGCTAAAAACGGTTTCCATGAGGCTGAATACCAAAAGAGTACTGCTGGCCTTAGGAATCATATTTATTATTATTTTTTAAGTAGTCATGTCAAATGAGCAAGTAAGTATTTATTCACTGGATGCCACAGAATTAAAATGAGAGGGGATTAAGTGAACAGTGAGGGCTGAAGGGTTGATGCCAACTGCACTGGCCAGTTTGGTGATATGAAAAGCCACAGGGCCATAAGAATGTGAGAGAAGAGGCAGGGAAGGCTGGAAATGGAATCTTGACAGCAACCGTGAAGCAGCAGCCATTAAGAATCAAAGAAGGAAACAGAAGAGACCCTTTAGGAAAGATTTGAGACAAAAGAGAAAACAGGACCCATGTCATGGGTCTGTTTTTGGAAGAAGCTTTCAGCATCACACACTGAAAAGAGACAGCAAGCCGCTGCCAACAATTCTTTCTAGTGTTCTTTCTTCCTGCAGTGAAACAAGACTTGCCCAAACGAAAGCAAATTGAGCAGTGCAGAAATGTCTATGGAAGATGGGGAAGTTACTCCCCACCCCATCCCCACCCCACGGTCCTTCCAGACATTTGAGTGCAAACAGACTGAAGGCTGTGGACAGGATATATGGTATTTCACATCTTCCTCCCAAAACCTCATTAAAATTATAGCAATGGGATTAAAAGTGGTTGAAATCAACCATAAGGAGAATGGTCAAAGAAATGAGAGAGCCCAACAAATTTCTGGGAAGTGGGAAGTAAATGAAGAAATTGTACTGATAAAGAAGGATGAAGAAGCCACAGTCTAGTAGGAGAGTAAAAGCAGATAGAGGAAAGGAAAAAGCAGATGGGACAATAGCTACAGTGGGAACCAAGATGCTCAATTACTAATGAGCATTGGAGAGAAGCATGGGCCTAAAAACTGGGACTAACTGAAAAACCCAGAGATGGAACCCTCATCCACTCCCCTCCCCCCATGAGTGAAACTCCTGGAAGTCTGGCATAACCTCCCAGGCTTTCTGGAGCTAGAGTCTCCAGCATAACAGCCAGTGTCCTACCTACTCACCAGAAAGCAAACCCCTCTGGCCCACAAGCCCCACCCATATAACCAGCATTCCTAAATACCATTTTATGACTTCATTCTTAAATATAAAGAGACTGTCCAAGGATTACCATATATTTAATTAAATTCAGCAGCAAGAGAGAAAAAGACCAAAAATGGTAGGAAAAATGACCCCAAGAAGAAAAAACAATAATTCAAGGATGAGAAGAGAATTTTTTAAAAGCCTAATTAATCTCCTCACAGATATTTCAGAAGATATTAACATCCATAAACTACAAGAATGGATGCTTTGAAAAAGTGACGTTGAGAGAGTAGGAAAGAGCTTGGAAGAGAAAGCCAAGAAACCTCCCAGAAATTCTGCATAACGAGAAGCCCAGAAAAACGCTATGGAGATTCCTCAGGAAACTAAGAATAGATCTATCTACCATATGCTCTAGCTATTTCACGTCTGAGTATTTATCTGAAGAATACTAAAAGACTAATTTGAAAAGTTTCTGCATCCCATGTTCACTGCAGTATTATTTACAAAAGCCAAGATATAGGAGCAGCTGAAGTGATCATCAGTGGATGAATGAATAAGTATGTGGTAGATATACACGGTGGAATACTACTCAGCCATAAAGAATGAAATCTTGCCATTTGTGACAACACAGATCTTAAGGATATTATGCGAAATGAAATAAGTCAGACTGAGAAAGACAAATACCATTTGATTTCATTCATATGTGGAATCTAAAAAAACAAAACGAACAAGAAAAGCAATACAAAAACAAACTCATAGATAGAGAACAGGTTGATGGTTACCAGAGGGGAAGGGGGTGGAGCAGCGGGTGAAATGGGTAAAAGGGATCAACTGTAGAATGGAGGGTAACTAGACTGTTGGTGGTGATCACTTTGTAATGTATACAGATGTCAAATTATAATGGAACTTGTATAATATTATATACCATTTTGCTTCAAACAAACAAATAAATAGAAAAAAAGAAAAAGAAGAAGCCCAAAAGACAAGTGGAGTTTAAGGAGATCCATAAACAAACCCATCTTTCCCACTTGAATTTGAATCCAACCGAAAAATTGATAAAGGAAATGGATGGATAGAATAAAAATGTCTGTTGCTCTATTGAAAAGAAAGCTGCCCTGGAGGATGTAGATTCAAAGCTTCGAAGCACTTGCTAGCACTCCACGCCTGAATTGGACAGACTTACTCACCCTGTCACAGGCTGCACATTGGAGCCCCTGCAGGGAGCCCCTTGCTGGAGGGAAGGAACTGATCATAGCTCACCTTCTCCACAGGCTGGCAGATGCCAGACAAGAAGGAACCCAGACACATAACCCTGTCCTTCCTCTAAACTCACCAGTTGGACAAGTCACTTCTCCTCCCCTGGAGAGAAATGAGTAAGGGACTGGTGAGAGCTAGGAGTGTTACTTTAATGGAATTTCTTTCTCAAGAAGCCAGAAAGAAAGTATTAAAAATATAAGAGGGAAAATATAAAAGACATAAAGGATCAATTGAGAAGGCTCAGCAACTAATTAGAATGCCATGAAGAAACTGAAAAAATCGAAGGGAGAAAAATAATTAAGAGAATGTCTCTGTGCTGAAAGAGTCTCCAGATTGAAGGGGTCCACTGAGAGCTGAGGAGGTTTAATTTTTTTCTTAAAATCCTAAATATCATGCTGATATTTCAGAACACCTAGGATAAAGGAAAGTTTCTGGAGACTTCCATGTAGAAAAAAATACAAAGTGAAATGAAAACAAAAGTCACTTGCCAAAGAATCAGCTGGACATCAGACTTCCCATCTGCACCACCAGAAGCCAAAGCCTATGGAGCAACACCTTCACAGTTTTGAGGAAAAATTATTTTCAACCCAGAATTCTATAACCAGCCAAACTATTAGTCAAGTATGAAGGCTGAATAAAGACATTTTAGATGCACAAAAATTCAGATGACATATCCCCCATGCACCTTGAAGGAGTTAAGAAGTTGCTGCAAAGAGAAGGAATAAACCAAAAAGAGCGAACATGGCATCTAGCAGAGCAATGTGTCCAAACTGGGAGGATATGATGTTGGCTCTCAGCTGCGTAGCCAGTCCAGGTTGGAGGAAAGTGGAGGATCGTGGAGGCCTCAGGGATAGATGGAAGGGTGGTGAGGGTGCAAAACATCGGGTTATAGTAAATGCAGTTGGTAGCAAGGAAAATGGGAAAACCCCAAACTTCACTCCAAACACATTCTTCTTTGTCACAGAAGCTGTGATGCTGGATCAGAGATTATGATCCGCAGTCCTGGGATGGTCCTTACTTGCACAGCTAACAGACTACCTCTGTGTTGTTTTCCATTTTTAGAGTCAATGCCTAGACATATTGTGGGAGAACCTACAGTCACAGAATAGGACTTGAATGCCCTCATCTTTGTCCCTATAAAAGATCAAGCACCACTGATGGAGACTGGGAAGCAGAAGGGGAGGAGGGACTGCAGTGTCTTCATATGAGACAGCACCGGTGACTTTTGGAACTTTTGGAACAAGAACTGTTCAACTTTGGGCCTTGAAGTTGCCTAGATCACCAGAATTGTTGAGAGGCAGGGTTAGGAAAGGAAGGGCTGGGATAAATTCTCAACCACTGTAAGAAGTCTCTTAGAAAATACCCTCTGTAGATTAGGTCAACAGTGACAGGCAGGGCTGCCACCTCCCGTTCGGCCAACCTGGCAACGCACCCTCCAGGGGGCTCGACTCACCTTGTGGTTACTAAGGATTTGTTTAGTTATTATGGCAGTTTTCTGGCAGAGGGCTCTTGGGATGCCTTTTCCTATTCCCAAAGTCAGGGGTCCCCTGGCACAGAACTCTTCCTACAGGCACGTAGGTAACCACCAGAAAGGCTACAAGCAGAATTCATTTTGAGTGACCACCTCTGGGGTTGTGCTGTGCGGTCAGAAGAAGGGGGAGAGAAGACAAGGGTACAACAGAAGGTTTCAGCTTTTCACCCTGATCCTTCCTGGACTATCTGATATTTTGAAACCATGGGCACATATTTCTTTCGTTAAAAATTCTGAAAGTAATCATTAAAAACAAACAAACACAATAATCCCAGACTGTCTGGCAGCCCCTGGGATGTCCCCAGGTCCTCCGCTTCGCTCACCCCTTCCTTTACCTGCCAGCAAGTCTGCGGCTGCTCACCCCCTGCCCTGTGGCCTGCATGGGAAGCCCAGCAGCCCCTCTCCCCTCACCTCCCCAGACCTCCGGGGGCACGTCCCCTTGGGCAGGCCCCTCCACGGCAGCCTGGTCCTCTAAAAGCACTTGGCTTTTACTCCATCCCCGCCTTTGAGTCCCTCCAAAACAGCATGAGCACAAACCGTTGCTTGTAGCCGTTTCTTCCTGGATACGAGTATGTTTCGGAGACATAGGGTAGGGCACAAGTTCTAATTCAATAATCAGCTATCCCTGTTCCTAGAAATGTAATGCCGTTCCCTGCCACGCAGCAACTCACCTGCTCCAACCCGTCGGCCCCTCGGTGGGCTGGGACTCCTGGGGGCTGCAGCCCCTTCTCCTGGCTTTGGACGCCATTTGGGATTTGGGCTTCTCCGCCTGGCCGCCTATTAGGAGCACCTGAGACGGGTAGTAGCGTCAGGGCCAGGCCGCCGCCAGCCTCAGCTGTGATTTACTCCGCAGAGGGAGGGAGAGGCCGGTCTGGGGCCGGAAGCCAGACCCAGGTGATTTTAATGTGTAGCCGGAACGAGACTCACTGCTCTGCTCTCTCCAGATGCCAGGCGACAATCCCCCAATCGCTGTTGTTTTACTCTGTTCCATACAGAGCTTGACTCTTTTATTTTTTAGTGAAAGTATAATTAACATACAATGTTCTATTAGCGTCAGGTGTACAACGTATCAATATCAGAGAGTTTGACTCTGTTTTTCCCTCTCTTCTCAGACCATGCAACCCCTCAGACTGCAGCCAGATTGTAGGAGAGCATGCTTTCCCTTCTTTCTCTGTGTCTACACCCATACGCAGGCCTTTAAAAAGTGGACCATATCGTATATAGTGCTGTGCAATTTGTTTTTGCCACTCGGCTTCCTTTCATTCTGTCATACTGATCTACCTCAATTTTCAAAGTCCACATGATATTCCATTATTAAGCATATACCATAATTTGCTTAACTATTTTCCTATTGATGTCATTTGGGCTTTTTCCCCTAATTTTCGCTCTTGCTGAGTACACTGCATTGAACATCCATGTGGGCATGTAGCCTTCAAAGTTGTGCAAATATTTCCAGAGTGGAATCACTGAGGTCAAAGGATACATATATTTAAAATTTTGACAGGTGTTGCAAAAATGCTCTCCATTTTTTAATGGTGTATCAATTTACTCTTCCACCGACAGTTTGTTAAAGTCTTCCTTCATTGGTACTCCCAACCAACACCTAGTATTATCAGCATTTTTACTATTTGTGAATCTGCTAGGCAAAAAACAATGTTGCATTCTTTTAGTTTGCATTTCTTGATACTTCTGAAGTTGAATATCTTTTTGTACTTTTGTTAGGACTTTATATTTTTTCTGTGAATTGCCTGTTGAATAGATTTTTTGATGACTATTAGTTTGGACGATGCAATATAGTCCCCCCTCCTCAATCTCTCTGCCTCTTTTATTCCATTATGCAGGCAATCTTATCTAGTCAATTTTTGACTTATTCAAAAGAATGGAGGGAAACAGTATGCATAATTCAAAATTTGAGAAAAGCACAATGAAATTTATATAAGATTTTAAATGTTTTTAGAAAGATCGCACATCTGGGAGTGAGAATTGGATTCACACCTTAGTTCTGCCTCCGTCTATCTGGGTAACTGGGGATTTTACTTTCCTCACTGAGCCCCGGTTTTCATAATTATAGAATGGGAATAATAACCTATTTTGCCTAATTGTGGTAATTAGATAATGCGTGTAAACCACCTGTCATGGAGCCTGTCACACAGTGCAGTACTGGATAAGTGGTTGTTATTGTTACGTGGTTATTATAACATTGGATCATAGGAATTTTTCTAAACTAGGAAGTTCCTAAACTCACCAGTCCCCTTCCTTATTCGTACGTTAGCATTAGCTACTCTCTAAATCATGCCACCTCGGCTTAGGTCCCCTTCCCTCTGCCTCTCTGATTGAGCAGGGGTTGTCCCCTTCATGGTTAAGAGTTTGAATGTCAAGTCTGCAAACCCAGAGGCGGATGGGTCCCCCGAGCTGTGATGGAGCCCCGAACAGGCTGTGTGTTAAGAGTGGGGCCTAGAGCTGTGAGCAAACCCAGCATCAGAGAAGGTCTCCCTTTCCCCCAAGGTTCACTGTCAGATAGAGCCTATGATTAATCCACAATCAAGAACTGACCATGGTTCCAGTTGAAATACTTGCTGTTATAAGTAATAGACCCTGGGGGCACAAACTTCATATCTTGGATCACAAGAAGTACGGAGGCAGGGCCAGGCCAAGGTGGATTCATTCAAGCGGTTCAGCAACATGCTCCAGAGCCCGGTCCTTGCCATCTTTCCATACCGCCAGCAGCAGCTTGTTGCTGGTTCTGAGCTGGCTGCCTCATGTCCCAGGGGAGCCGCTGCAGAAAACCACATCCAGAGACAGAGGGAAAAAAAGCTTCTCGTGTGTCTTTTTTAAAGCATGAAGAAATCTTTCTCACAAGTCCCCCTACAGAGTGCTCCGAGCATCGTATGGGCCCCAGCTGAATCAGTAGCGGGACACTGAAATTACTATCACTGACCTGGGCTGCTCTGGGTCAGAGAGGCCTGGCCCGTTCTGAAGCACGGGCTTCCACACCTGAGCAAAACTTAGCAGGGGGGAGGGGACGGCCGTTGCCAGTGGTGATGATGATCGGCAGGGTGTACCACTGCCATGTGTCGTTAGAAGGATTCGTAAAATACATGTTTAAGATCGAATTTTAAATTAATACGCAAATGCTTCAGTTAGTCATCTAAAACATTTACCAACTTTGAAGTTTGCAACCTGGAAACTTAGCATTATAAAGGGAGGGCAGTAATATTTCCTGTCATTTGTGAAGCTAAGAGTGTTGTTTATGAGTAAATAGCCCAGCTTTAAAAGGACTAAGGCTTGAAGAATGAGCATTCAGTTCCCAAGCACTCGGCATGGAATGAGTTCTATGTGGCTCTCTTGAGATCTTAGGATAGAAAACTCCTGGGCAGGTGGGACCCAAATGCAGCAGTCAGGGAGCCAAGGTGGCCCTTCTAGGGCCATGTCTGTGGTGAGGCCTGCCATCCAGGTCACCCAGGGAACCTCATACCAAACACCTGGAATATAAAGATATGGGGGGGGAGGAAGGCACATGGGAGAGTATAGTTCTAGAAAAGGAGTTCATTCTAAGACATCCCTTAAATATCCTCAGATCCCTGTGACCTGGAGGACCAAACTAATGACATTCCTCCAGCTCACTTCTCTGTCCTTGCCCTTCAAGCCTGGCTTATGTTGAAGAGCACAGATTTCAAATGCTAACAGGGCATGGTCCACCATGAGGGGCAAAGCAGGACATGTAGGGTGCTGAGGCCCAACCTGGGAAGGGTGTTATTGAATTTGCAACTGGAGAGCCACCACGATGTCTTGGATCCTTCGGCTCTAAAATGCTTGTTTGGGACTGACTTTCTGGAATGAAGAACCTTTCTGCACACCTGGTTAGAAAAGAAATTGAATCTGTAGAGGAGGCAAAACCAGGTTTGGGCAAAGTTACCTTGGTGAGGCCCTGGCAAGGCAGCCTGGAAGACTGGCATCTGCATGCGTGTGGGTTTGGGGGAGCGTGGGGAAGGGTAAGCAATTGTATTGCAGGGAGCTCCCCCTGAGATGAGCGCTGGAGACACCCACCCACGTCCCACCCCCAGAGCAATTATACCAGACTCTCAGGAAATAGGCAGGGCAAGGTTGAATCTACCACATCCGAGGTCTTAGAAATCATTCTCTCAATGTGTTACGCCAAGAATTTTGTTCATAGTACCACCTTAGATAATGTCATCAATGGGGTTCACTGTCCCTTCTGCCTATGCCTTCCAACCCAGATAGGTGCTGTCTTGGGGATACAAGCAGAGAGGTGGGAGCCCTCGGCAGGCAGGTTTCTCCTCCTCTGCTCTGTGCCTGAGCCAAGGATCAAAGGCGTTGTTTTGGTGAGCCCCCCAAGGCTGCTCGCCCCCACTGCCCTTCTGTGTGTCACTCTGGGTATCTGATGGAGGAAGTCCTTAATCGACAGTCGTGATCTCCCATGAGCAACAAAAAGCTCTTTCAATATTATAATAATTTGGAAAACTGATTGATTGAACAAGAAATTAGTTCTAACTGTTCGGGGGGGATGACAATTGTTAAATTAGTGAATCATATGAAAAAGGGAGCACAGGAAGGTTTGTAATCAGAACACATGCTCTTAGAAAATACTTTGAGGAAATCCATTTATTTGTCCCTCCTATGAGCTGGAAAGACTCCAGAGTCTGAGTTTGCATCTGCCATCCCACATCCTGGCCTAGGAGTTTGGGCCCGTCATCTTACTTCCCTGATGCCTAGTCTCCTCACTTAGAAAGTGGGAAGAACAGTAGCTCAGGAAGGCTCTGGGGACCATGGGTCCTGAAGACTCTCTTCCCTTAGCTGAGTCTGGGAGAATGGGCCAGGCCTGTGTAACACACAAAATTGTGTTGGGGCTGGCCCAGGTCTGCTGGCTAATCAAGACCAAAGCAGAAATATCCCTGGACAGTTCCAGGGCCCACCAGAGCCCTTCCCTGTCCACAGACCCACAGCCTACACAAAGGGGGTGCCCGTGCTGGGAGCCAGCTGAGATGGGCTGGTCCCATTTCCCTTTGTTTCCTCTCTGCAAACAGACAGAGCAAGCTCAGCCCTGTCATCTAAGCTGAATAATTTGGCCAAAGTCGAGTGATAATCTCCCAAATGACTGGCGTTCTGAGGTCATCAGCTGACTTCCAGCGTACCCTGGCTCTGTCCTGTACCAGCCGTGTCCCTTGGGACAAGTGCTTTAACCTCCCTCAGACTTGCTCCCCCATCATCTGCAAAATAAATATGGTAGCACAGGATCGTTGTGAAGATTAAGGTCATTGAGATAGAGTGTAGGAAGCATCAGCACAATGCCTGGAACATGGAAATAGTAACAATCACTATCGGCGTATCGAAAGCAGGCTTAGCAATTCCTGAGTAGTACTGTACAGTTTTAAGATAATAAAGCCATATTTATATACAAAAAACCCCTCTAATTCATTCTCTCACTCTTCACACTGGCCCTGTGCCCTGTTCAGTTCAAATTAGTGAGGTTTTTGTTATACCAATAGCCAAATGGTGTTCACGGTCAGGCACTGCCCCCACCCCGAGTCTCCCCGGGAACCCCACCTCCGGTGGTCAGTGAGGTGTGGCAGAGGTGCCCTCCAACATCTCCCAGTCCTAAGCCCCAGGATCCTCTGTCATCAGGGTCACTTCTCGATCGCTCGGCGGGAAGGGGAGTTGCAGCACCCGTCAGGGGCTCGCGTCCACCTGCACTGAACTTGCCCGTCTCTCCCGGCAGGCGGTAAAGCGGTTCTTGAAACAGGAATGCAAGTGTCACGGCGTGAGCGGCTCGTGTACTCTGAGGACGTGCTGGCTGGCCATGGCCGACTTCAGAAAAACGGGCGATTACCTCTGGAGGAAGTACAACGGGGCCATCCAGGTCGTCATGAACCAGGACGGCACTGGTTTCACTGTGGCTAACAAGAGGTTTAAGAAGCCAACAAAAAATGACCTCGTGTATTTTGAGAATTCTCCAGACTATTGTATCAGGGACCGAGATGCAGGTAAGTTCAAAACCCTCTACTCGCAGTACCTAATTCTGTCACCGATCCATACTCCACAACTTCAGTGCAGTCCTGGGTGTGCAGCCTGACAGTTCCGTAAGTGCAGCCAGCTGCCTTCACGTTCAACGTCGTGTTCTGCTCAGTCATGTGAGCGTGTGGAGAGCTTTCCTAGGCAACTGGAGAAATGGGTTCATAATGTGCAGGTTCTGGAGAAAGGTGAACCCAAGAAGGTACATGGCAAAGAGTCAGAATATGCAGATTAGCCAAATTCTTCAGCCTGGACGAAACTCTAATGCCCACTCGCTCTGAACAGCAACCGGTGTCTCTGCTGTGATCCCGAAGCCGAGAGAGTAGAGCTAGGCCATGCACCTTCTCCCTTACAAATCCCACCTCTGTGACTGTGGAAGAGGGGCCCAGGGCTTTAAAGTTAGCCAGTTTTGAGATCTGCCATACTTCTCACTCCTTCGTTCTTTCCAATATGCGGAGAAGTTGCCAAATACTAGAAAGCAAAAATTCATCCCCACTGGCTTGGCCGTTGGTGGGCAGTGGATGAGAGCTGTGTAAGAGGCATTTTGTTTATTAAAGCCACACCCTTTCCTCCAGACAGCACTTCGTCTGTCTTGAACTCACTCAAAGAGCAGCTCCATCAGCCTCAACGTAGCTGTTTCCACCAGTGTGGTTTAAGGCACCTGCTCTTCTCTACCTCTCACCTCTCCCTGGCAGCAGTGAGCTCCAGGCTTAGCACAGTCTTTGCAAAGCCTCATCCAAAATAAGAATGAGCCCAAGTCTCAGTGGATAGGAGGAGATGGAGAGCCCAAGGCAAACTCTGGCTCGAGCCAACTTCCCAGACTTAGTAGAAAGCAAGGGAATTCATTATCAGGAAAAACATCCTTGAATTTAAATTCTAAATTTGTTTTTGGTTCTAAAGTAATTGCAAAGAAACCAGTAAAACAGTGCAGACAGCAGCCAGCTCCTAACACTAGATTGACCAAAAGGGACTATTACCAGGGAATGTCACAAGAAGTCCAGAGCCTCTCCTTTGTCCGTGAGCAGCCGAATTTCCTTCCTGTTTGATGAGCACGTTCTTTACAGCCTTTGGGCAGGTTTGTACATGCAGCCTACGGATTAACAAGGGCCGAGCGCAAGGAGCAGATCTGTGCCCTGCTGCATTCCTGACCTGCTCTGGGACCTCTAACAAGTCATCCTACTCTCAGCCCAAAGTTTCAGCCAAATCACCATGAAACCTATACTTCGATCCAGGATTGTCCCAGAGGTCTGGCTCCCCTCTGCCATTAACTAGCCATCTAAGCTTAGGCTCCTCCGACAGGACATGGGGATGACGACATTGTGATCCCTTTAGGAATTACAGTGGATTGACTCCTGTGTGCCAGGTAATGGGCTCAGATCATTGCACACATGGTCTTATTTAATCCTCAGAGCCACCCAATGACATCAGCACATTGGAACCAGTTCGGGGGTTGGGAGTGGGGAGAGGGTGGCTCCTGGTTGATCAACACCAAGCACGAACCAAATTCCCATCTTAGCTTTTGAGATCAGATAAGCAGCCCTGGATGATATCATCATCCCAAGATGAGAAAAGTGAATGACTAGCTCAAGATCTCCCTGGTCTTGGAGGGGATGGATGTCTGGCTATCTGATCCCATGGCCCGCACACCTGACCCTGACGCAACTTGTCACTAGCTAGCTCTGAAAAGACAGCGTGAAGCCAAACCCTCATTTCAAATGTCAGAGGACCTGCTTCCCCAAGACATCTTCTCTGGCTTTTTGAATTGAAGCAGTTCACACAGTGAAACAAATGGTTATGATGCGTGATGACCACTGAACTGCCTCATGGGTGTCCAATGAAATAAAGACCTTACCTTGTCTTCCCCCCAGAGGAGATTCTGAATCTATCCCCTGACTCGTCTTCAGGATACTAAGTTGTTCTTCCACACTTTGCTTTTGCTCCTCCCGGAATTAGAACACGGTTCTGTGCCTTGATCCTAAAATAGCGAACACATCTGCAGTACCTCTCGTTCATGAGCACTTGATCTGCATTCTGTCAGTGACTCCACAGAGAATCTGTAAAGGGGTATGTTATCATCCCATTTTATGGGAGGGAGAATGAGGCTCTGACAAACAGGTTACGGAATTTGCTCAAAAACTCCCGGTTGGTTAAGACACAGAGCAGAGACTTGAACCGTCCGTCCTTTTAAGCATTTCACTCTGTCTCTCGATGCACCAGCCGCAAGGCACCCTGTGGCAGATGCTGACTTTCGGAGGGAAGTTTTATCATTTAGTCACTCTCAATTTATTCTGTTCTATTTTAGGCTCATTTTAGCCTGTCTCATTTTTAGCTTAAAAAGATGTGAACTTGGTTGTTGGTGGTGTTGATTAACCAGGAGCCACCCTGTTATTCTTTTTTTTTTTAAGTAGCCATTTTCAGTGTATTGGACCAGATTTCCATTAGGACCCCTAGATTATTCATAACCCGTTTGAGCTATCCTTCACGTCTTTTTATAGCTGAGCCGAACAAAATGCCAAAGTCCTCCGTATAAACTTTTCTTTTTAATTCTATTGACCATCAGGTGACTACTTAAGTGAAAATATGATTCAGGGTGTTTGCTATCATGTAGGCAAAAGTTCCAATTATTGAAAGAGTAGAGTTTTCATTGTTCATACTCGAATTCACATATACATAGCCACACGTGTGAGATGCGGATTTTCCCTGAGAAAGCCTGCGTCAACTCACACAGCAGCCTAGAGCCTTCCGCTTGCCGTGTAACCGATGGCCTTCTAAAGATGAAGACTTATCCTGGCCATTTTCTACTAGAAATCCTGTAGCATGCACTCTAGAAAGTTGGTCACAACAGTCATGGAAGGGTGTGGTTCCCAATCATTCTGGAGTAGCCCCTAACCTCTGCGGAGGCAGGGAGATGTGACAAAATCTGAGTCCTTCAGGAAGGGGGAGATTCTTGCTCATAACTCACAGCGACATTCGTTCTCTGAGCTCTGCACCCTTGTCCTGAAAGGAAGGTGCTGGGGGTTCCAAGGCTAGCGTCCTGTCAATCTGTATTAAAGAAGCCCCCAGCATGTGCGCGTTACTGAGTGAGCATGTCACGGAGGGACTCTCTTCCCTTCAGTAGCACCATACTGCCTTAGGAAGGGCCTGTTTTCTAGGAAGGGCTAAATGGAACGCCCACGTGTTTGGAATGGGTTACCTTCACAGGTATCCAGGCTCTAAAATAGGTCCGAATGGGGCAGTAAAATTTAAAGCAAATTAATTTTTCTTTCATTTTCTCTATTCAAATTGGCACTAATCTTTCCCTAGATGACATCTCACACCACCCAGTGTGCTTAATTGTGGCCATATTGTTCTATTTCGCTTTCTTAAAATATCCTACACATTTCCTGTTTAACTGATTGGGTACCTTCTACTTGTCAGCACTGGAAAAGCAATGGTGGTGAGCAGCTTGAGTCTTGCCAAGTAAGAGATACCTGCAGCTGACTGACTTTACTCTCGCTGGCCAACACTTGTTTCCCTTTCCAAGAAACTCATTATGTGACCGGAGTGAGCCTGCTTGTTTTGTCAATCCGGTCTGTGGAACGGACGAAGGCTACAGGTCTAGTCCACTATTTTCCAAAGTGAGGGCCTCTTCGGAAAACTCTTAAATCAGAATCTCAGGGGATTGTTGGTGAGATTCTGTCTGCATTTCAAACTTCAGCGCATTAAAGTGGAAAATCGATGTTTTAGGCAGTCCCTGGCCTAACACTGTTTTCATAAGTATTTTTTCATAAGTATTAGGTAAGAAGAAATCCCGGGAGACATTATATTCTTTGGAATACCTGATACCTTACAAAGGAAAAAAGAAATCTTTACTTAAGGAGTTCTAGACAAGTAGCACCCAAAAATATTCCCCACCCTGGCTTGCCCAGTATAAAGGATCTTCTTCCACGTAGAGGCCCTGAATTTTCAGGAACCCTCTTGCACTGTCAGTGCATTAAAATGATCTCAGCCATCCAAGCTTTCACTGGAATTAGCTTGACAGAGATGATCAAGCCAGCCTTTAGTGAAGTCCTAAGAGAATAATACCAGGCATAGCAAATTTCGATGAGAAATGCAGAAGGCTGAGTCAAGACCCTGGGGTATGCCCAGGCGAGGACAGACCCAGACCCCAGGGGGGAGAAGGGTGGTGGGAACATTGGGTGAGTTCCCCTGAGAGTCTGGCCCCTGCTATACACCTCCTGGGCATTTTCTCTGAATCTGCACAGCAGTTACCCCCATTTATAGAGAAGGGAATTGAGGCTCAGAAAAGCTTCTTAACTTGCCCGAGACTGTGTGGCCTGTAGGTGGTAAATAAAACAATAAATAAAAATCAAAAGTCCATACTTTTCTCGCTCTATCACTTAACTTCCTGAAATTTGGGGAGGGGAAACCTGTGTCCTAAAGAGGCAGCATGAGGACACGGGAACAGAGTGCGCGGAGGGGCCCACAGGGAGGTGGAAAGTGGTCAGACCCAAGCTTCCCTCCTGTTTGGCTCACGTTGCCTTGAGGCCCCTTCCAAGGACAAGCCCTTCAAGTTTTCGAGAGTATAAATGTCCTTAACTGTTCCTAAAAAAAAAATCACAAGCTCAAATGATTAAGGAAGCTATTCTATGGCAACAACAACAACAACAGACACTGTCCACCAGCCTTCAGTTGAGGAAAGTGAGTACTCTGATGTTCAACGATAAAGACTCCCCTCAGATTCCGCAAGTCCGTGCGGCAGCGGGACGCCGTGCATGTGACATGATGCAGGCCACTCTGAAGGCTGCATCTGGGAAGCCGGGCTCTCTGAGGCGGATATTCTCGCGCTCGTGTGGTTATCTACGCCGGTTATTGCCCCAGGCGTCTGTAAATCAAAGAAGCCCTCCAGTTAGAGATAGTCCATCTCCAAGGAATGCCGCTGTCCTCTCCAGAGATGCGAATGCACCTCATCACGGGCCACTTTCCCCCGTTATGATGTAAAACCCTGACCTGGGCCAGAGGTCACCCTGAGGTCTCCTCTCCAACTGTAGGAAACAGGCGACCCTGCACGTCTTCTCCAGTCAAGTTCAAAAAACAGAGTTCCACAGTTGCTTAACCTGTTGTTTGCTGTACGCCCGCCACGTGGCCGAAGGCTGCGGGCTGTGAGTGGGGGAAGCACTAAGGTATCAAGGTTTTCTCTACACAAATCGTACTTGGCAAACAGTTTGGAACCTTGGGAACGCGATTCCAACCACGGTTTACAGAGATTCACCAATCTAGACACGCTCCATGGCGTGGCCTGGTTTGCTGACGCTCTGTGATTGCGACCCAACTGAAAGCAAGGGAACGGCGTGTCAGCCAATAGGAATGGATGGACCTTATTTTGATAACTAATGCACAATTCCCACAGTACCTCCGAGGTCCCTCATTGCTCCATGGGTCAAATGTTTATTGAGCCCCTTCTGTTTGTCAGACCATACGATAAGCCTCTGGAATGCAAAGATGAGGAAGCCAGACCCGTCCTTGCCCTGAGCCTTCACAAGGCCTCCCTGTCTCTGTAGATGAGCTGGGTGCCGAGCAGGCAGTGGGACTCAGGCCAGGTGCTGGGGGTCCTCAAGCCCGGACAGGAAGGGGGTGCTTTCTGGGTTTCGGTCCTCACTCTGACGCTCTATTATAGGGTTTTACCGTACATGTGTCATTTGGAAAATTAAAAAATAGGTTATTCATCCCTTTCTGCATTGAGATTTATTTTAGAAATTCATGAATTGATACCTGAAAAGTGACAAGACAGCTAGACGAGGATGAAATGAAAAATGTACTGGGGAGGCCTGTAAGTCGCTGTTTTCATAGGCAATTGTTGATTACATTGTATAATTACGGTTAGTTACTATCCAGAGGACCCTCTCTTCAAACTCTGAGTGGCAGCTAATGCAATTAGCCAGCCCCACCTTCCTGCAACACAGTCTTCCGACTTTCCTCCTGCCCTACTAGCTGGTCTTCCCCAGTTCCAGTTGCTAGTTTCTCCTTGTAAATCTTGAAGATCTTCAGGGCCCGGCTGGGCCCTCTTCCCTTCTGTTTCTGGACCTTCTGCCCTGGGGGCCTTCTTCACAATGCCTTTAACTGCTTCTGGGGCCTCATTTGGGTCCTACCCCTGCTTAACAGCTCCTCTCAGTTGCTCACATCATTGTCAGCCTGATTCTGTTAAAACGGAACTCTTGACTTGTCCCACTCCCGAAACCTGTTTTCCTCAAGCTTCCTCTTCTCAGAAAACAGCAGAGCCATCCGCTCCACTGGCAGCCATAAACCCGCAGGTCATGTGCTGCCCTCTTTCTCGCTTGCGCATCGACCCATCACCAGGTACTCCGGAAATGCATCAGGGTCTAGCTCAGAGAGCCTTCCTTGTTCCCTGACTCACAGCACTGGTTTATTTACATGTTTGTTTGGTCTCGGTCTGTCCCACTGGACTCTGATTCCATGATGGCAGGAACTATGTTCACTTAGCATATAAATGTGCTGAATTGAGTTGAAAGGCAAGTTATCAACCATATTAAATATGCTCATCATAGGAGCTGAATTCTTAGTTATGCTGGTGCAACGTCATAACTTAAAGATAACTTGGTTGCTTTGACAGGTGACTATTAAGCACGTCTTTGCTCATCACTGATGATAACACACGGCCTATGAAAATTCCCATTTAAACTGAAATGTTAAATGGAATTTTTCCTCATGTTCAAATGCATTAGTGGACCATTTAGAGAGCTTAGGATGTTGCTGGCTGCCCATTTCCCTGGAAGAGATAAAAGTCTCATATACAGCAGTAGACTATATCAACGGCTTTTAGTTGCCACCAAACACTCAGTTCTTTTACTCTGTGTGGGACCTTTTTCATTTACGACTATCAGTGGGACTACTTGTTAGTTCATCTGGTTTTGCTGTTAATGCAAGCAAAATACTTCTAATGCTACTTTATGTTATAGGCGTGGTCTGTAAGTCTGCCTTTCCTTTCAGAATGTACATGTACTAGAATTATTAAATTTTTAGGATACACTGAAAAGGGCCCTAATTTGAATTGACAGTGGCGATCAGATTGAATTTGTGAAAACTGAAAAAAGACACTTTTTTCAGAAAAAAAGGAAACAAAATTTTCATTTTCCTATTTTTGAAGTCTTTGACATAATTTGCACCAACAAAAAATTTGTCAAATTGATGTCCTTCTTTTTTGTAATAGAAAAAATTAATATGTTACAAACAAAAGAATGATGTTAACGTATTTTAAAATAATGTATTTTCTTACTTCATGTAGGCTTTCCCCATGAAACCTATTTTGTGTTGGTGTGGTGAATCTCTTCCTTAACCCTATGCAAATCCTGTATTCCTAATAATTCCTGGCCTATGGATCAGCAGAGACTTTGATGCTACCTGTTGCTACCTATTACTATTTTTAGTGATTACTGATTGGGTAGCCGTGGACAAATTAGCTTCTCTGGGTCTCTTAAGATATGTGTTTTACCCAGAAATTCCCTAGGTTTCTATGATTCCATAAATGAATGAGTGAATTGTTAATTAATTTCACTCTAAGTTTGCCATTACAGAACATGAACATGAACTTAATGCCACAGACTCCCTTAGGTTTTTATTTTCAATCTTTATCTTTTTAAAATGTGCTGAAATTTCTGCATCTGTTCTCTATATTTCAAGTGAGATCATTTGAGTAGAAACCAGGCTGTTAGCCAATTTACTATGACCATAGTGCCTGAGGACTCAGTGACCACTCCCTGGGGAAGCGTGCCCTCCCTTGGCAAGGAAAAGCTGATCTTCATTTTTAAGTTGTTTTTAATTTAATATTTAATGAATCAGGAATTTATATGTTGACAGCTGAGCACAACGCAGTGTATAGAAGAAATACAAGATCTAACCTCTGTCCTTGGGGAGACAAGATGCATGAGAAATCATCAAACATTTTGAAACAGTGTATGAGCTCTATTGCGTGACACGCATTATAGGACTTTGGAAGGGGGTCAGGTGGGTGAGGAGCAGAAACAGGGAGGGCTCTAAGGCAGGTGCTGAAGTAGGCCCGAAATTCGAGGAATGAAAAGACCTCTGATCTAATGGAGTGAGGACAGGCCAGGACAGCAGATGAGAGTAGCTCTTGTGAGGAAACAGTCTACACAGCCAGTCACTTCAGTGGGACAGTGAGGAGTTGGCCTGCTCATAAGGGGCACAAGTAGGGGGCAGTGGGAAATAAACTTGGGTGGACTAGGTGTGCCAGACATGGAAAGCCTTGAAGAGCCTGACCTTAACTTTAATTCCACGATAGGATTTGTTAATTTAATGGAACATGCTTTCTGGTGCCAGTCAAGCTTTTCCTGGTTATTATAAAAACGTTGAATAAGATTATCTGAGAGAAGTGGAGATACTGTCTTTCCTAGTTTTAGGTTTGCAGTCCTTACTGCGCGAGGGGCAAGCCATGTGTGTAGATAGATGAATGTGCGGTCTCTAACATTTGCTCTAACATTCTTTTCTTCCCTCGATAAATCTGTGTCGTTAATGACAACATGTAAGTCAACCAGAGGAGAAACAGCCGATTGGATGACGGGCTTAAGTGAATCTTGTTTTATGTCCTAATGGTCAACATATGGGCTTCTGTCAGCCTGGAGTGGCAGGAATTTCCAAAGACACAGGCCCATCCACAGAGAAAGAGTGCTCGAGAGAGCGCCCTTCCTCCAAGGTCCCAGAGGTGTGAGTCTGGGAACTATTAGCAAAAGCTCTCCGTCCTCCTCTGCTGTCAGGAAGATGCATGTCGGTGGAGACAGAAATGTTTTTGCACTGGGAACCCTGACTCCATTATTAATTTTATAGCTCTAGGGAAGGGATGCTCGATTCTGTAAAGTTCCCGTGGCACTGCCCCACCAAAAGTGTGTTCAATGGTCCCAACTTATGTGACTTAGAAACACCAATTCTTCATCCTCCTTCTTCCCCATGCAAATTTGATCTCTGTGAAGGGTGAGGACAACACTTGTGGGGAGGAGAAAGGAGGATCTGGCTGGAACTCACACCTTCCCACGGCATAGACATCACAGACTGCCTGGGTCTTCCGGACACGGAGTCTCCGCAGATAATCTCGTAAGAGTGCGGTGTGACGGTGACAGAAGCAAGTTGGGTTCACGGAGCCTGAGTCTGCCACACTCTGGGAACTGGGATCTGCACCCAGACAGGCCACACATCAGGGCACATTTCACAAAGCTAAACCTAAGGGAAGTCAGGGAAAAGAGCTTCTGACTTGCAACTTATCTTAAGTAAACTGAGTAAATCAAAGTACAGTAGGAGATAACATTATAAATAACCATGAAGGATTTTTAAAATAAATAAATGTGAAGCATCTAAATATGTGTTTATCCTCTTACCATACTGCTTTGGGAAAAGAGTGATAGGGCCATTACTCTAAATATTTTTAAAATTTCCTTTGAAGTATTTGTAAAGCCAGCCTACACATGCTCTTGTAGATACTGTATGTTGCAAATATTTGACCTAGAAAGATTGGGTTTTGGAAATGTCTCAGCAAATCTTAAAGTCAAGTCCAGGGTAGAATTAAGTGAGTGATCAGGCTAAGACATGCTATTTTCGGTGAGATGCAAATTGGTGCTGTTGGCTTTCCTGAACCAGAAAGTGCTGCTTAGCAAGAGTTCTTCCCAACGTTTTCAGCCATGGCCCCACCAGTGACATAAATTAAAACTGCCTTGAGGACACGTAACTGTTTTGGAGGTGTGCATGTTGGTATTGCAAAGAAATTAGTCTCGTCCCTCAAAAAGGGGACAGGAGTTCGATGGGCATATCAGTACAGGGACAATACAGTGTAAGCCACTAACACCACGCTAACTAGCCTTCCTCATTCTCAGGTAACTGCAGGGGTCTTCACTGTCTATGGTGTAGCATATGCTGGAGGAAAAGGTCGCTTCCAAAAAGACCGCATGTCAGGACCTTTGCAAGTTCTTCATTTGATAAAATAATGACGGGAGAGAGCAGGAAGGGTGCTAAGGCTCGGTTTCCTGGCATCTGGCTGGGCTGCGGGACGGAGCTCCCTGACACATGCCACAGTGGTCAGGAGCTTCAGCTCTGGACTCACGAAAGCCTGGCTTCAAATCCTGACCTGCCAGCTGCTAGCTGTGTGATCACAAGCAAGTTACTTACCCTCCTCCATTCCCTCAGTTCCAAACTGGGGACAACACTACCTACTTTCTAAGCTTGCAAGAATTAAATGAGATAATACAGGCAAAATGCTTCTCATGGGGCCTAGCACATGTCGGTGCCCCATAAATATTATCTCCAATTATGAACAAAAAGAAGAGAAAGAGGATGGAAAAGAAGGCAGAGTGGAAGGAAGCAAGAAGAATCAGGGGAAGAGAGGAAAAAGGCAAGGAGGCATGGGCTTTGGGCTGACAGGTGGAGCTGGCTTTATTAACCTGGTCGTTCCTGCTGTGGCCCAGGCAGGAATGAGTGACTCATTAGTTAATGAACAGGTATAGTATTTGGGGAAAAAAAAAAAAGATCTAAAAGTGTATGTCTCAAATATTTAGAACTAAATAAGCAGGAAGATCATAAAACTCAGAGGGTCCCTTTCACAACGTGCTCTCTCTCTCTCTCTCACACACACACACATTTATAGTCTTGATTCTTATCTCCTTACTTTAAGAATAATAGTGATGCCTTCTGCTTTGGAAAGGATAGTGGGAGGTCCCTAAGACAGTAGAGCCCTTCTGCTGTCATTAATAATGGGGCTTTATTATAACTCCAGTAAAGGAAAGCAATGCCAGCAAATTTTGTATAGATTCTGCATCCTTGAACTAGAAATGTTCTTTTCAGGGTTTTGAAGAAATGGGTCTATATTCTGCTCAAATGACAGCAGGTGTCAAAATTGCCCTCCTGCCCTACAGTCTGTCATTAAATCTAATTAGATCCAAACCCCAAAGGAAGGGCCAATTTGTAGTCCAACGTCCTGTAGCCTTGTCCTCTCCCCAGATGACAGAGCCTGCCCTGAACCTCTCGGCTGGCACATTCCTGGGAGCCTGGGGTCCTCAGAGGGGGGCCATTCCCCCTCCAAACTGTGACCTCACCACTATTCTCACATCACTGGCTCTCAATCTTCAAAAACCCCTCTCATCTTCCTTCTTCTGGGCCCTCATTACTCCCCGTTTGGGCGGCCAGTGGAGAGTGGTATGTTCAGAAGAGTGGTGTTCTCCGGCATTCTGTAACAGAACGCTGAGCCACTGAGATCTCAAAGCCGGAGGCTTTGTTTCCTTGACTGAAACCACTTCTGAGTTAAGCTCTTGTCAATGGCCACACTTTGCCCACTTCTCTCAGAGTTTTGATGGTGCTGAGGTCACTTCACCGAGCCCTCCTGCTGTTCAAACAGAGTCCGGTTCAATTTTTTGCATCTGACGGAAAAAAACACCCCAACCATCGCTGCGGCTGAGTCAGACCACCAGCTCGGGACCTCCTTAGGCTTCAGGCCACTGGGGAAAGGTCACCAAGTTTGATGTCGGTAAAAAGCCCACAGGGTGATTTGGTAATGATACTCTTCACCTCCCTGTCCTAGCTTCATTCCCCACCCCCAACACCAAGGGGGAGAGAAAATTCCAATTGCGTGTATTCATATTTTAATGAATGCATATTGGTGGAAGTGAAGAATGCTTATGGGTGTGCAGGGTTTATGGAAAAACCCCAAAAAGGTGAAAATTCAGGGTGGCCTCTGGGGTGGCAGGTGACAGTGCTTTTCACACCCGCTGGGGGTCGAATTTGCACCTTGGCTTCAGTGGCCACCTCTGAGGTAAAGATTTCCCACTCTGCACCTCCGTGCTGACCTCTCTCCTGAGTCCCAAAGAGTATTTTCAGTGAAGGTTTCTACCTGGAGGACCCACTGTCAACAACAAAGCCAATGTGCTGAAAACAAAACTCAGTATCTCGGCTCAAAGCCTGCCTCTCCCCGGTGTCCCACCCCAAGGAAGGTCACCAGCATAAACCCAGTCACTCGCGCCAGAAGCCTGGGAGTGCTTCCTGACCCTCACCCTCCGTGTCCTTCCCGTCCTGCCTCCTCCACATCCCCCAAGCCCTTTAACCTCTTTTACCCTCCCCCCACTGCCACTGTCCTTGTCCTGGTCACCCTGTGCCCTGCCCAGGGCACTTTACCACTCTCTAAGTTGGCTCCTTGAGTTTACCCTGGCCCCCTTCGATCCATCCGACCCCGGCACCCACAGCGAGTCTTCTGAATGTAAATCCACCGTAGCCCCCTTTGAGTAAAAACTCTCGGTAGCACTCCGTTGTCCTGGGGTTAAAGTGTCAATGCCCTCACCTGTCCCACAAGGCCTTCCATGTCTTGGCGTCTGCCCGCCTCTCCTGCCTCACCTCTTGCCACGCTCCCCTTTGAATGCTGCCTTCCAGCCAGGTTAAACACCTTTCCGCTCCTCACATATCAGAGTTTTGCTGGTTTCCTGGTTTTGCCTATGTGGACTCCTCTCTCTTCTTCTCATTACTGGAACATAAAACACATACAGAAAAGTGCACACCACATGTATAGCTCAGGGAATGGTCGCAAGTGAACACACCCATATAATCTATGCCCAGACCAAGACCTGAAGAGGACTGGCATTCCAGAAGCCTCCTTCATGCCCCTTTTCACTATTCCCCAAGGGAAATCACTACTCGGACTTCTAATAGCACGGACTGGTTTTCTCCACCTTTGTACTTTATCTAATTAGAACCTGCTGAACTGTGTCAGATGTGTACTACTGCATAACAAACCACCCAGAAACTTCACAGCCTAAAATAACCTTCAAGTCCCACCTCGGTCTCATTAATCACGCCTTGCTGCCATGCTCTTTCATCCGCTTTGCCACCAAGCTTCTTGGAAACTGGCCACACTCCGTGTCCGCCTACCCTCGCCCCCATCCACTCCGCGATCGCTGCCGCATCGTGTGCTTCTGCTGGAGCCGCTCTCGTCGGAGGGCACCGCTTACCTCCTTCGTGTTGAGCCAAGTGAATGGTTTTCAGTCTTTTCCTACTTGACCCCCTCCCCCCAATTCAGTGAGTCCCCAAGTCCTAGTGATCCTCCCCCTTTCCCCCATCACGTATTTGTCCTACGCTCATTATCTCCTGGACGAATCCAGCTGCCTCAAGGATACCTCCCTGTCCCAAGAAGCCGTTTCAGACTTGTCATTCCGACGCGGTTTCCTCTGATTACAAATCTGGACAGGCTTGCCACTCATCATGGAATAAAACCCAAACTGTAGCAAGGCAGGAAGGCCCTAGACCGGGGCCCGGCTCCCTTTCCGGGCCCTTTGCCTGCCCTGCGCCTGTGCCACCGTCCACTCTGCGGGCCCGAAGACACGCCCCGGGGGGTCTGCTGACAGCTTCTCTCCTACCTGGGATGCCCTTCGCCCCCTTCTCCCCTCAGATCCTCTACTTCTCCCCTCCATCCTATCTCTGATGCCGCCTCTGTAAAACTGTGCTGTTAACAGCTCCTTTTCTGATCCTGTTTGCTGCTACCGATATTAATAGCACTCATCATTATTATAATAGGTTTGGCTCACTCCCTCTAGAACTCAAGCTCCTCAGGGCAGCATCTTTATTTTGTTCTGCTACATCCCAGGCTCCCACAACTGTGATAGCACATAGTAGTCACTCAATAAACACCAGCTAAATGAATGGAAGGGTGACATTAATTGAGCCCTTATTTGCCAGGTGCTTTTCATGCAGGATCTCATTCCCGCCTCACCGCAGCCCTGTGAGGAAGGAACTCCATTTCCATCCCAGTTTGGCAAGGGGAGAAACTGACACCTAATGACATTAAATAGCTTGCCCAAGGTCACGTAGCTGTTAGATGGCAAAAGCTAGGGCTTGAACCCTGATGTGTCCAAGCTCTAAATGACCTCATCCTACGATCGTGAGCTTTGTCTGCAGTGGTGCTTTGCACAAAACTCTCCTGGAGGTTAGAGAATCTGGTCTTCAGCAAATGGAATGGTTATCTTGAAGTACTGGAGGTATCTCTTTACATATTAATCTCTTCATCATAGTATGAGTTCTCAGAGACTAGGAAGTGAATTCTAATTATTTTATTTCTCCACCACCACTACCCAAAACTCTAAACAGCCGGCACAGTGTCTTACAAATTTGTGTTCATTAAATGTTTGCTGAATGAAATAATGGGCATGCTGTTAAAAGGCGGTATTTGGTGGTCAGTCCTTCTTGTCCAGTCAGTAATTTTGAGCCCTGTCCTGACCATCGACCCGAGTCCAGCCCCAGCTGCTGCCTCTTCTAACTGTGTGCTTCTTCAGCACCATAGAGGCTCCCGGCCATCCCTGGCTGACCCCCCCCTCCACCCTGACCCCAGCCCTTTGTCATCCTTCCTGTCATCATGAAATCCCCTGCCTGTCTTCCTGCTGTCAGGGGCCTGATCACGCAGAATGAGTTCTGCCCACCCCTCTCCTCCTCTCCACCCCACGCCCTGCTGGAACCTGGCTGCTTCCCGGGTCATTCTTGACAGGCAGGGCAACATGACATTTATGTAGATAATTGGAACACAGTTTGGATTGTGATAAACAGAGAGTCACGAGGCAGGACAGGAGTTATGAAGCAGGAGAAATTCCTTGTTAAATGATAGAGGAACTAAAAATGAATAAAGTCACTGTCTTTTTCATCCTGACATTTTTTTTTTTTTTTAAATACAGAGCTTAGCTTCTCTCAGTTTGTCAATTATTTAGGATTGCTGATTGCAAGTAATAGAAACCGAAGTGGTTTAAGCTGAAAGGGGAAATTTATAGTAAGGATACAGAATCTCTAGGAACCCAAAGTTTGGAACGCAGCCAGGCCTAGGGGAGATATGGAAGCAGCTTCAGGAAGACAGTCCAGGATCTGGGCAGCATCCTCTCTCCATGTTCTCTCTTCGCTGTCTCTGCACATCTGCCTCATTCTTCTCTCTCTGTAGACCACTTGCCTACACACCGCATGGCTGCCAGTGGTTACTCAATGTCTATTTGGCGAGAACGCCTAGCTCCAGCAAAACCACCAATCCCCAGGGAAATCTACCTGATTGGCCAGCACGAGCCAGGTCCCCACACCTGTCCAATCACCTGCCACCAGCAGAGCAGCTGATGTTGTTCAACATGGCTGCCAAGTGCCCGTTTCTGTGCCAGAGAAAGCAGCAGAAAGGATCCTGTGGGCTGAGCTAACGCTCCACAAAGGCCCACTACACTTTGTTCTGTTGTCTGATAATGCTCTTGTACAAGAATTCTGGATGCTTCCCTGGGAATAGAACATGTGAAGAGGCATCGTACCTTTGACAGGCTTTTTCAAAAACAAATACATAAAAATGAATTGCCATTTAGGAAACCTTACCTTACATAACTAAGACAATGTTCTGCTGGTAGCTCCTAGCAGGTTTTTATGCCAGTTCCGTTCACTGAAGGCTTAGCATCCTGGCTTCGACCAGGAGCCTCACGCACATCCAGATGGCCCACTGGACAGCCGCGCTCGAGGTAAAGCAGCTGGTGTTGCCTCCTCCTCGGGGTCTTACACACCTCCCCTTCAGTGCCAGAGTTCTCGCCTCCTTCTAATAAGGCAGCGTCGTCAGGTCTGCGGAGACAGAATCCCCTCCCTTTGAGGGTTCCACACCCTGATGAATTCTGAGAGCACTAAGCTGGGTCACTGCTCCTTTGATGTGGTTTGAGGGCAGGTGAGAGGGAGCTAGGATAGATCCTTCTTCCGTTCTGATCTGGCCTTGCCCATTCAGCGGTCCGCCAATCCAAGGCTGGGTAGGTGTTAACTGAAACGTTTATCCAGCTCAAAAGTGGGAGCACTAGAGTTAAGTTGCCCAAGGCAGGTCCAAAGTTCCGCATCCGTCTTTCCCGGACTTGGCCCCGTGGGCACGGCTACACTCGCTGCGGCCGGTGCCAGGGAACACAGACCCGGCCTGGGCCGCCGGGCGCCATCTTGGAGGAGGGATTCTCCCCCTCCTGAGGCGTATTGTATTCCGCCCACGCTTTCTCAGTGACTCCTCCCCCAATTGTCTTCCAGGCTCCCCGGGGACAGCAGGCCGCGTGTGCAACCTGACTTCCCGTGGCATGGACAGCTGCGAAGTCATGTGCTGCGGGAGAGGCTATGACACCTCCCGCGTCACCCGGATGACCAAGTGCGAGTGTAAGTTCCACTGGTGCTGTGCCGTGCGCTGTCAGGACTGTCTGGAGGCCCTGGACGTGCACACGTGCAAGGCCCCCAAGAGCGCTGACTGGGCGGCTCCCACATGACGCCGGCGGAAGGCCCCGCCCACCTGCCCTCCTGCAAGGACTCTGGCCGGTCTGCAAGGACACTGGGCCTCGGGGTTTTCTCGGGGAGCTATTTCCTAAGGCATGTGACCTTTGTCTCAACAGAAGCTCCTTCTCCCGCCGCGGGGGCCACAGGACGGGGGCCACATGCCGCACATAAAGCATGCCTTATCCTCCCCGACTGCCAGCATTCTGGGGGCACACCTCTTCCTTGTCAGGACAGACAGCTCGGAGGGAAAGGGGGGGACGGGGGGCCGATCCCCGTCTCCACCCACCTAGACGTTTCCTCTTTCTGGAGCACTTGGCCAGAGGGGAAAAGAGTGTCCCAAAGGAGCTTTTTCTGTGTCTCACAATAAATGCTCACAGTTACCAAACTCTATACTTCTCTCTGGAGGGTAAAGACAGCAGGACCAACTGCCATTGAATTAACTTTAAATCTTGAAAAGACCAAGCAAGGCTTTTGCCTGATCAAGTGATTTTCACAGCCACCCCCTCCAGGGCTGATTGGTAATTGCCTGGAGAACGATGGCTTTCAATGAACTTTTGGTTTAAATGCATATTTTTCAAGGCATTTATTGCCATATTAAAGTTTGGTGTGACCAGACAGGACCGGTGTCCTTCGGTACAGTTTGGAATCTTTACAATAGCAAGAGCCTCAGAAAGGACTTGCTTTGCATTACTGTCTGCTTGATATAAAGAAGCTTTAGGGAAGGAGACTTCCTTCTTAGGATCTGAAAGGAATTTAAAAGAAGATTGATGATCTGGCAGTATTCTGTATCTATTGGGGGAAGATGGAGAAAAATAACTTAGTGAGTGGAATATCAGAAAACATGTCTGTACAGATAAGGAAGAAAAGGGGGAATAAAATTCCTATCTGGTATGATGCATGTGACCCCTGGAATTTTGTAGTTGAAATGGCTTTGAGAAAGAAAACTTTGAGGATGACAAGATCAGGGAACCAGCATGCTGACAGAGAGGTTTCCAGAGCTAAGTCACGCCTGGACAGCCTTCACCATGAACAGATGCCCAGAACGAGTTGGCCACATGTGCCAAGCGCATCAGCTGTACCCATCACCCTTCAAGCACGTTTGAAAGAGCTGTCATATTGAATTGTGTTCATCTGAGGCTGACAAGATGACAAGACACCATAGCTTAGAGCAAATGACACAGAGCCTTGTTTATAAAGTTGGCAACCCTAGTATATTATATTGCAAACAAATCATCATTTGGAGATTATATTTTATGGACCCAGCTGTAATTATGGGAACATCAACATGCAAATTATGGCTGGCTTTGGCCATGAGCCAAAAGATGACATCCAAGGAAAATACAGACGCTGCCGCCCCATTTCGTATATTAAATGAAAGAAAGGCGAAATATCTGAAGTTATGTCTCATCCCGTCGGTACAATTAGGTTCTGGTTCTCAATGTGGTCTCTTCACATTTACTAAGATGATGTTCTATTCTATGCATCTGGTGTCCAGTGACTGATACTCGCTCACTCATTGAGAGCCTGGTCTTCAGTTTCTCCGTCCTTGCTCTGCAGCAGGACATCTAGACTGAAGCTCACGGACAATAGCCTGCCGGAGTACTTTGTCAGAATTATTGCTTGCCTCCTAGCCCTCATCAAAATGACAGAATTCATCTCCTTTCTTTCACTCCCAAACCCCAAAATTTGTCATCTGATTTTTCCAAAGTAGCTCTTTCCTCTTTTTATCCTATGGATTCAGAAGGTGGGAAGAGTGGAGCGGGACAGTTGCTCTGAGCTCAGTGTGGGCCTTTGGGGGCGAGTGGGAAGGCTGGGCAGGTGGGCTGTCTTAGTTACACTGCAGCTGCCTGTGAATGCCTTTCTGGGGGTGGTGGTGAGGGGACTTGCACAGTGGTCCCACAGCCATTAGCCTGCTGGATGAACTATGAAATCATAAATCCACGAGTGTATTTAGAAATGGAAAGGATCTAAGAGGACATCTCAGCTCCCTCCAGTTTGTATCTGGGGCAGCTGAGACCAAGAGGGGTGAAAGCCTGTGTGCACTTACTGCAATTGCCCCCAATCTCCATTGCAAACAGAGGAATCAGGAAAGCCAAGCACTTTATCTAGTTTGTCTCAAAATTAACCCAAGTGGATTCTAAGTCATTTTAGCATCCAAAGGGGATGGTCATGATTTCTTTTAATTGTTGGGATGTTTTGATCTGACTTTCATTTCATGCTGAGATACATCGTTCTTGATAAGGAGCAAGGGCACAGGGCATATCCATATAGAAACCTGAGTTAACTTTTCTGATCTGTAAGGGAGACTACGGCAGCCATCGCAAGTGGCAGTGGGTGTGGTCATCATGGAGGGCGTGATAAGAGAATGAAGTATTTTTATCTGCTTTTACTTCTGAAAGAGGAAATCTCCACTCTTGGGGAAAACAAATTTAAAAAGAGCTGAAGATAAATTCCAACTCCTTTTCTTTAGGGTTTGGTTGAGGATCAATAGGCCTTGATTCTAGGGTATACTGAGCTCTTGATTATCTGAGGCTCTTAAGGGAATGTACGGCACCCATTACCCAAAACAAAATGAAAGAATCCATTTAGTTCAGATCCCTTACAAATTCCCTCTCAATGAAAATCTTATGATAAAAGAAAGATTTCTAGGCCCCAGGGGTTGCCCATTAATGTTCTGCAATCGCTGAAAAAGTTCCAACACAATAGAGCTTGACCATCTCAGCGGAGTTTTCTACAATAAAGATATCATCTGCACCCGACTCTGACTCTTAACAAATGAGTTGTCTTCTTCAAAATAAACGTGCCTCCCTACACTGGCCTGCAGTTTGGAAGACTGGACTGGACTGATCTTTGTGCTCTGTGAGCATGCTTGGTCAGGGTGCATCCCGGTTACACCTCGGACAGCCTCTCACACACAGGCTCCCACATAAAAGCCCTAAGTGCCATGACCACACTCAGCCAGGGCTCTTTGCCCCTCCGGGTGGGAGGCCCCAACATAATCTGGATATTGCCAGACTGAAAGGAACATCCCTGAAGGATCTACCAAATGGCAATATATTCTGTATGGGGTCGGGTGATGGGAAGGGGAAGAGCCAGGTGGCTGTTGCCATGTGACTGGCTGAGCTTGGTGACAGCGCAAAGCGGCTTTTTCAGCTCCCGCGGGTAACCTCTGCCCTGCCTTCCACTGTTGCTTCCCTGTCCCTTCCCAGCACCTACTTCCCAAGACACCAGGAGACCTAGAGGGGCAGGGCCTCAGGCCATCGCTCACGTTCCCCGAACCTGTCGTACCTGTCATGTAGCTCTGCACGAGGCTTCCAAGGTTGATGTCAAGAGATGTTCTCGATTGTCATAACCATATTCCTTTCCATTGGAGTTATCAAGAAGCTCGAAAACGTTAGGTATCACATTTCTTTTTCAAAGAAAGTAGCTTTAAAGTCAGAAAATCTAGCTTCACATTGACATTTCTCAGCCTGATTAATCTATTAAGGGATCTCACATCAGCTCTACAAAACCTAAAGCAGGGCTCCCTCGGAGGCACCCAACACGACCGTACATGCACTTGTCCTCGCTGGCGTTTTCAGGCCAAGATATTGTTATTACTGCTCATTTATTAAAGGCTAGCCTGGGGCTGGTGGTGTCTCGCTCAGCTGAAGAACATTCATCTCCCCGTCTTGCCTGCTCTCCAAATAAAGGCTCAGAGAGGTGTCCAATCGACCAGAACCATTCTTTTGTGTCTATTTACTGTACTTCAACCTGGGTTTCCTTATCTTAAGAGTAAGAAGCATACTCTTAACAAATAAACCTCGCCAATTCCAAAGCTGGTAAATTGCTCTTGTTAGGTCTGTGCTGACCTTCTGAAAAACAATCCACCGGTATAAGCTCACAAGGGCGTGCTTATTTTGACCTTCTCCTTACCTAGGCAGAGAAAATTTTCACTCATCCATGAGAATGTTCTTTACATTTTTCAGGGGATCAGCAAGGTGACAGGTGGTTTGCAAAGCCCAACATGATTATTATTTTTCTAAATCATAGTTGTTCCAACTGTAGTTTTTCTTCCCCTGATATTCACATGATTCCTGTTTAACCAAACCTCCCACTTCCACGAGCTAATAAAAGTGTCACGCAGATTGTTACAAAGAACTATTGTTATTTACAAGTCTACATCTTTCGCGAAATCAAAACATAATAAAGTGAATTTTCAGTGTTGACTTTGTTATTTTAAACTTGTGATAGTCTTGCCAAACTTCTGGTGGAAAGAAATCCCTGCAGGTTATGGGAATTATTCCCTTGTCTTCCTCAGGAATATGCTTCCTACACAACCTCATCAAGAGGTGGCTTTCAAGTTTGTGAAGATTTTCAGGGAAGCCAGTTGGCTTCCCTTACTGATAAATACTCTTGTGAGCTCACGGGTAAGGCTTATATTCCTGATTGAGAAATCATTCTGCATTTTCACCCTGTGTTGCCATTTAAGTGCCTACCCTCTCTAGGTGCCAGCACGCTTTGGCTCTGTTTTTAAATTCAGTGTGTCTCCACAGCAGCTAGACCCACCCTCGTTGACCTCTCTGAATTATTACACTCCATGTAAGTGCTTGCTTTTGGCTGAAATGGTATTTTTTCAGCTTGATTAGAAACATACAAGATCCCTTGCCCCTTTGCTGAGATCTGTGTATCCTGATTGTGGGTGCTGTTTACACACAAGTAGGGAAAGCTCGGAAAATGGAAAGAAACTCTCCCGCAGCAAAGGAAATCCACCCAACATTTGCCCTTCCCTGAGGAACTGTTTTGGGGTGACCTGCCTAAGCAAGGAGCTGACTCTGCACATCAAGTACTCCAAGGTGGCCCGACTGTCAGGCTGCTTGCTGTCCCTCTAGGATTCCTTTGTCCCTTTCGGAAACTCCCATGCTTGGATGACTTGCAGAAGATGTGTTGATACATGTGTCTACATATGTTTTTCAAAGAACATTTCACCAAATATTTTTGCCCAAACATTATCAATGAAAATTCCCTATTCACTAACCCTTTGGGTGAGAGGACTGTCTTACACGTTGTACAATCTTCAAAAGCAATCCTGTCTCTACACACTAGATGCCAGAGGTACGCTCCTGCTTTCCAGCTGTGATAACCAAAAGTGTCCCCAGACATTGCCAGATGTTCCCGGTGAGGGGAGGAGGAAGCAAGGTGTGAGACAAAACTGTTCCCAGTTGAGAACCACTGACGTAACACTTTGGGTCAAGTCCTCTATTGAAATGCAATCCATATACATTTTTGCCATTTTCAGGTAGGTACACTTCACTGGGAGTGATAGTTTAATGGGATTAAATCTTGGTATTAATGCATAAGACTAACTGGGAAGGAATCTTTTGGAATGGGTGTATCATAGAACCCCTCAGCAGTGTGGGCCAGAACAAGACAGGCTGACACTTGAAGTTCACAATGTGTCCTGGGAGGGTGGGAAAGCACCAGGCTCCTGGGTTCCATGGATGGGCATTAACTGTAGGGAATCAAAGGAAGGATGGAAGCTTAGCAAGGAAAAACACTAGTGTGGTTTCAGAAGCTGAAGGCAAAAGTCTTCCTAGGAACTCCTCAGTTTCGCAACGCTCACTGGGAAAGAGAAGCCCCAAGATAAGGCCTGGAAGGTGGAAGAGTAAGACTGTTATAGCTCTGCATTAAATAGTTGGGTAATTTTGAGTTTCTCAGGACAGAGAGGAGGGCAATAAGAAAGAAAGGGCACCAAAACATGGAGAAAGACTGAGTTTCAGGCAAAAAAAAAAAAAAAAAATAGAACCTCCAGTTTAAGACTAGGATGGGTATCATTTGCAGGTTGATCCTTGAACACCCCCCTACCCCCCCCCCCACTGCCAGTTATCCCTACTGCAGGTAACCCTAGCCTTGTACGGGTGGAATTTTAGGAGAGCGAAGCAACCCAAGTGCTGTCCAATGTGTGTCAGCGAAGAGCGGGAAGGGGAGAGCACAAGCTGGGTGCAACACGGGCAGAGAGGAGAAAGAAACAAGCCTGGATGGCAGACTAAACAAAGGATAACCCAAACTGGATAGAGACTGGGGGCAATGACAACCGGCCAAAAGAAGGAATTGGAAAGCCAGTCTTCTTCCACCTGACAATTTTTCATGGACCCAAACGAATTTATGTTTTTGGCTGCCCATGGAGATACAGACTGGACAAAACCATTTCGATGAACAAATAACTCTTCATCTGTTCCCTCATGTTATGATCTAGTTCTAGGTAATAGAGCATGATTAAAATCTGATCAACATGATCAGTTTACCATTTAGACTATTTTTGGATCTTGACTTGATTTTGTAATTTCCGAGTAGTGACTGACCCTGTGAAAGCCCCTGTAATTGAATCATAGGCTCTGGATTTCCCCAGGCAGTCCACCCAATCCTATTTTAATAGCACCGCAGTCCTTCCTAAGTTGCACGGATGAGAGGAATCATATTACTGCCCGTAAACCCAATTCAAATAATTAAATGACGAAGATGCATCCAGTGTCCAGTCAGCCAGATTGCTCACCCTGGTTACTTCAGCAGAGGCTGGGGAGCATGGCAAACCCATCTGTGAATGTTTCGGGGCTTCATGTGACAGGTGGAGGTGACACACCAGCCGAACAAATAGCAGGAAACATAGAAAACGAAAACTGAATTGGAGTCTCCAAAAGTCTACCCACCCAAATAAACTTTGACATCTGTCCCTTGATCATTATTCTCCAATAGTAATGAAGACTTCATGAAAGGCCTTGAACTCTGAGTTGTCATTGTGGAATCATGCTTAATCAAGACAAATATTCCCAGCCTAAGAGGACGAGGAGAAGAAGGGAGTACGGGTTTAATTTTCTTACATATTGCTGTAACTATAAACAATGGCTTATCTTCTCAGCAACTCTCAGGAAATAACAAGCACCAGTGTTTTGTGGGTATTTACACCAGCCCTTGGAGATTTTATTAGGATCATGATTCACAGATGAGAAATTTCCCTCTTCTACAGGGCTTAGGAACTGGAGTAAGAATATTACTCAGTATACTATACAGACAAATGAATTTGAATGCTTCTAGCTATTAACCATTCATTCACTGGTGATTTTCTTTCACTTTTTCTGAACTGACTAAGTGATTGGGTCAGGATTATCCTTCTGGTTTGTATATTGTAGACATACAATTAAATGGTGTCTGAGAATTGTGTTGTTCTGTCATATGGATACGAGACTTCAACAGATCAATGAGGTTACATGACACTTCCAAGAGTCTGAGAGTGAGGATTCATAGAATCATAGAACGTCACATTTGGAAGGAACAATGCACATAATTTATTCTAACCTCCATATCTTGTTCATGGGAAAACAAAAGAAATTTCATGGTTCAGACGGTGATATAAACAACACGCTGAATCACCTTCAGGGAAGAACAGTTATCATTCATTCCATCAGTCTGTATTGAGCATCTCCTGTGAGTCAGCTGCTGTGCTACATACAGTACTGGAAACGCAGCAGGGACTAAGACAAACGTGCCCTTGCTCAGAACCTTCGGGGAGGGCTAACACAGAACACGTGTCCTTTGCTTCTTACCTGACAAGCAGTTTCTCGTGCACGCTTGGATTTAGGCCTTACAACTACCCTTAGATATAGACACGATTATCCTCTTTTTTTAAGACGAGACAAATTTCAGAGAGATTTGGTAATTGGCCCAAGATGATAAAAAGACTTATAAGAGGCAGGGTCTGGACTCAAATATTTGTCTTCCAACTCTCACTCCAGTGTCCTTTCCAGTATATCAGAGCATCCTCTGATTAAAACTTAGTCAGAAGTATTCTGTCCAATGAGCTTGAAAATGACTTGGTTGGTTCAATGACCACATTTTCCAAACAAAAATTAGAATGTGTAGACTGTCAAAATATTTCTATGATTTCTGATTAAATTTATATGCAATCCAGAGAAAAAAAAATCATGTTAGATACACATTTAACCAAGTTCTACCAGAACGTGACTTTTAGTTATTCATTTAACAAAGCACTTTTATTTAAAATAAAATGGCTTCTAAATCCTCCTAGAAAATCTGGGATTTCTGGTCATAAGAAATCTACTTTCCTTGTCAGATGGAGATACAACCCACATTTGAAGATGGTTAAAAATATCATGAACCAACTCAAACATGGTATAAATCATGATTTATTTAAGTTTTCCTCAAACCCCTACCTAATGCTTTTATTCAGGTTGAATTAACATGTCAATAATTTTTAAAAATAGTTTTCATAATAGTCTTGTCCACTTACACTGAGGAAGAGAGACAGTTAAAATTTCCTTAGCAACAAAGCCCAAGAAAAAAATTTTCAGAATTGAATCAAATGTAACAATGTATTTTAAAATAGTTTTAGAGGTACAAAGTGCATATAAATATGATATTAGCATCTATTAGGGTTAATAATATTTTCACTTCATTTAACATAAAGGATAGGTGGTCTTTCTCTCCACAAAGCAAGTTGGGGAGGTTTGTATAATCCTAGATTATTAGATATTGTCCCTAGAAACAACAGGTGACCTTTCCTCTACCTTCTAATGTGAAAACAATCCAGCAGGGCTGGAATAATACATGTTGCTGGCCCTGACCTCTAATTGATCTTGAATCAACACTTCACTTAATCCAATCTTGTAGTTGGGGATTTTTTCTGATGGTGGTCAAATTAGCAAAAGTAAGTCTCTTCAGAGTGTAAGGGAACCAATGACAAGACCTTATATGAATATCTGAGGAGTGTAGGAGAGTGAGAAAGAATCTTTGTCTAAATGGAATCTTAAATGATGGGTCAGGGGAAAGGGTGGAGCATTTATCACAATTATTCTAGAACTGTTTGGAATAGATTTAAACACATGTTTATTCATGGTGAAAAAAAAAGTCCCCAGATATGCATTTTAATTTGTGAGAAGGCTGCTAAGAAATGTGAGATCATGGAGAAGGTGGTCCTTAAAATAAATAAATAAAATCCAGAGAGTGTAATCCCGCCTAGAATGTGATTCATTCTTTTGGACCAATAAATAGAGTGAGATGATGTCCAAAAGCAATTTCCCTATTTCTTGGACATGTAAGCATTTTCCTTATAACAACTATAGCAGAATCAGTTCCCTGTGTAGATTATATTGACAACCATGAGGGGAATCAACTCATCCCCAAATGCCATTTTCCTTTCATCGATCTTAAATTGGGCCTAAAATTCTCACCCTTACCAATGCTGCCTGGAGGTTAAGAACTTATCTTTCAAAATTTTTCTCTTAAAATGTATAAAAGTTATTCAAGTCTCTTCCTTAATTTAACAATTATTTATTCAACAAATATCTGGCACAATTTACATCTACCAAATATTTTCCCCAGTGTTGGGGAAACAGCACTGAATAAAGAAAATGATATAAATGAGACTTCTATTTCTGGTAACATGGCAGACTAAATACCCTAAAAAGAAGCCTTCTGACGCAAAATGCTCAGAAATTTGACATAGGTAAAATAAGCATCCTTTAAAATACATAAGTAAACTCTCCCCATTCCCACCTTCAAATATAGGAAAGCTCCAAAGGTTAAATATGAAGAGGATGCTGAAAACTCAAGCCTTAGTGCCCCCAGTGCAGGCTTCTTAATCTGCCTCTCTTGAAGATTGGGTATTTATTTATTGATTGACTGATGAGAGCAAGAAAGTGTGTGAGCAGTGGGGAAAGGGCAGAGGGAGAGGAAGAATCTCAAGCAGACTCTATAATAAGCACAGAGCCCAAAGTGGGGCTCAATCTCATGACCTGGAAGTCATGACCTGAACTGAAACCAAGAGTCAGACACTTAACTGACTGAGCCACTCAGGTGCCCCTAGCAGATTGGGTTTTAAATTAAAGACCAGGGCAGGGCAGGAAACAGGGTTTTGGGCTTTCTTGAAGTGAGGAGTTGGAATTAGGATACAGCATCCCATCTCTTCCCACATGAAGTCAGAACCTTCAGAGGACAATAAGTTCAATTAGAAAAACTCTGACTACCAGCACAGGGAATCAACTGGGAACTAGTTTGCTCTGAAATGGCATTAGGGTAGGAAAAAATTAATTAAAATAAATATATAGCCTGGACCATTTACAGCTACCAGCCTCTCTTTGTTTAGGTTGATATTAGAACGAACATAACTTGCACACTTCAGAAATTGTCTAGCCAACGTATCATCCCAAAACAAAAAAAAAACAAAATAGTTCTAGATTGAGGTGCCTAGCAGAGACAAGAACAAACCTCTTTGAGGGTGACATTTTCAACCAGGCCGCAGAGGATTCTCACATGTAATACTTCACCAAATCTGAGTTGATAATTTAAAATTACAAAACACACTACAAAATAAGCCACCATGATTGAGAGTCACAGAAAATAAAAAACAAAACATACACTTAGACTCCCAAGAATATCAGATAATAAAATTACTATATACAGACTATAAAACAAATCTGTTTAGGAATGATTTTAAAAAGCAAAATGAATAATACATATGAATATAGTACATAATACTTAAAGGAAAAAAGAGAAAGCTAAAATATATTTGAAAAATAATTAAAAAGAACATCCAGTAATTAAAAATATAACCACTGTTATTAAAACAGTGATTTTTTCTGCCTACGGCCACCACTGAGGAAGCACTGTTAAACTCTTTCCCACGGCCACTACCATATATAATTCAGAATCTCTCAAAGAGCCCAAAGAACTGTAGAAGCTCTTCATTAAAGGTTTGAACTTCAAAATAACCAGTGGCAGACTGAAAAATATGAGTAACACTCACAGACTGCATAGCAATGAAAGATCTAAACACCAAGCACTCTAGAAGCTTTGGGCTTGTCACATAAGCCATTGTGGAGCAAGCATATGGAGTCATGAATGCAAGGCCACACAAGATGGAAGGAAGTGTCATAGAACCAAAGAAGGTGTCACAAGAGAAGGTTTTTCAAGACCAGGTGCACAGTTACTTATGAAAAAGACCTTCATTAGTGGCATTAAAGAAGACACTGAAGAACATCATGTAAGAGATTATTTTGAGCAACATGGGAAGACTGAGGTGATTGAAATCATTACTGATGAGGATGGTGACAAGAAGAGAAGTTTTGCTTTTATAACCTTTTACGACCATAACTCCATGGATAAGACTGTCATTCAGATATACCATCCTATGAATAGCAAGAACTGTGAAGTAATGAGAGTCCTGCTTAAGCAAGAGATGGCCAGTGTCTCATGTAGGTCAAAGTAGTTCTTAAAATGTTGGCAGGGGTTGTGGAGGTTATTTTAGAGGGAATGACAACTTTGGTCATGGAGGAAACTTCCAGGGTTGTTATGGCTTTGGTGGTGGTGGATATGATGGCAGTAATTGATTTGGTAATAACAGAAGTTTTGGAGGTGGTAGAAGCCACAGTAACTTTGGCAATTACAACAATCAATCTTCAGATTCTGGACCCATGAAGAAAGGAAACTTTTCTGGTTCTTTTGGTGGTGAAGGCCAGTACTTTGCCAAACCACAAAACCAAGGTCATTATGGGTGTCTAAGCAACACCAGTAGTTATAGCAGTGGCAGAGATTTTAATTACTGCCAAGAAAAAAGTTTGCAGAAAAGGAGAGCCAGAGAAGTGACAGAAAAGCTATGGGTTACAATAGGTTTGTGAACTCAGTCAATCACAGTGGCAGAGCCTAACTGCTACAAGAAAAAAAAAATAAGGATGGTATTTGTGACTAATCATATAATTTAGTTTCTGTTCTCTGAAAAGTGAAAAGCATTCCAACAGAAGGTTTTAATGCAGTTTTTTGTTGTTGTTGTTCACATGTTGTTAATTGATAACTGTAATAGCTGATCATGATGCTGATTAAATGTACCTTAAAAAAATTCACTGGTAAACAGAAAAGTAGATACAGCTAAAGAGAGAGTTAGTGAAGCGGAAGATAGATCTAAGGAAATTAAGGAAATTACCTAGAATTCTGCCCAAGATACTAAAAAAAATGGGACATATGAAAGGAGTTGAGGGACAGGAAAAGTAGAATTAATAGGTCCATCATATGTCTTATAACAGGAATTCCGGAAAGAAAGAAGAGAGATGGACCACCTGGGCGGCTTAGTTGGTTAAGCATCTGCCTATGGCTCAGGTCGTGATCTTGGGTTCCTGGGATCAAGCTCCGAGTTGGGCTCCCTGCTCAGTGGGGAGTCTGCTTTTCCCTCTTCCTCTGCCCCCCCCCCGCTTGCGCATGCTCTCTCTCTCTCTTTTTAATAAATAAATAAATAAATAAAATCTTTTGAAAAAAGAAGAAGAGAGAAAGTGAGAAAGATGAACAATTTCCAGAATGGATGAAAGATATAAATCTTCAATGTCAAGAAGCAAAGTTCCAAGTAGTTCCAAAACAAAATAAATCCACACAAAAATATATTGTTGCAAAAGTGCAGGGAGTAGAAGAAAAAGAGATTTCAGAAGCTACAAAAGAGAAAAGACAAGTTACCTAGAAAAGAAAATCAGACCAAAAGTAGACTTTTCCAGAACTGTGATGGGAAAACAAGAAGGCGCTGGAATCATATTTTCAAAACCCTGAAAAAAAATCAATCTATAACTTTATATCCAGCTGAACGATCATTAAAGAACAAGAGTAAAATAAAGAAATTTCAGACAAACAAATCTACCAAGAACAGATCCTATCTATAGGAACTTCAGAACAAATATTTTCCAAAAGAAATGCAAGAGGAAAAGCTGAGCAAATAAATTTGTATACATGCAGCGAAATTTACAATAATGAACTTATAAAAATAACTAGGAATTACTCATTTCTGGTAACAGAAAAAGGTGAAATCAAGTGTTGGTAACAATATCAAGATGGAAAGGAAGTGACCAAAATTAAGCATTTTAAACTTGTTTATATTGTTGGGGAGGAGGGAAGAAATATAAACTTTAGGCATTGTTAGGTAAGCATGTCTCAATTTTAAGGATAACCATTAAGACAAAAATGTGTAATTTCCTATTTTAAGGAAATAAAAATAATTTTAAAACTCTTCAATCAATCTAAAAGGAGGATAGGTTTGTAGTTGTGGATGCAGGAGGACTTAGATTAAAAGTAGGGAAACGGCTTAGGATTCTATTGCTCATAATAGCAATATAAATATCTGGATATAAACAACAATGATTGTGCAGAATTATAAGAAAAAACTTAAAACCTTTAGTAATGGAAATAAGAGATACTTTGAATGGAGAGATTACAATAGAAAGACCTAATACTGTAAACTGTCAACTTTTTACTAAAATTAATCTATAAAGCTACAATTCTAGTACAAAACCAGCCACGGATGATTATGATTGTTTCCTTTCCCTCCTTCCCTCCCTTTCCCTGCACCAATTCCCCTTTTACTTCTCACTTTTGATTCTACTATAGAGCACCAGGCACGTAGCAAATATTCAATAAATTAGGATTTTTTTAAAATAAAAGAATAAGTGAATAATTCAACTGTTCTGCAAGCAATTTCTGATTTACATCCTCAAAAAAAAAGTCCCATCAAGCATGATACACAGTACATATCAAGATAATACCTAGCTTTGAATCTCTGCATAAGTATGTGAGCCAACCCTTTGCAAAGGACACTTTGTGAGTTGATTACAATTGGAAAATTAGAAGTGCTCCTGAGAGACACAAATAGATGACAATATTGACTTCTTAGTGTTAATCTAATGAAAATAACCCATATTAACTAAAATATAAGAGTAGAAGACCATTACTCATTACTTTCTAAATACTTCTTAAAGTCAACAAAACTCTGATTTCCTATAATAATCTATAGCTCCCTATAGCTCTATACTTCTTGTGGCTCAAGAAGTATCTTCAATTTATATATATATATATAATACCTTCAATTTATATATATAAAATGACCCACTCATGAAAGCATCAGAAATTCACATTCTGATCAATTTCCTATAAATGATCAAAAAGATCTCAAATGCCGAATGGTCCCTGATAGCTGGTTGTCTCGAAACACATAAATATCAACATGTTACTAAGAATTGTATTTCCCCAAATCTTTATCAGCTTTATACATTTCCCCTGGTTATTGCTTAATCATTCCTAATTTACAGAAATCCAGGGGCTCTCTTGGGATTCCTACTTCAAATTGCCCAAGAATCCCAGGGACTCCCTGAGCCCAGGTGGGGCGATACTTCCAAACGGCATAACTGGAGAGTCTCCTCGGCCTATGGGCATTCTTGCTTCTGTGACTTTTAAAAGTATCGTGTCATCACTGAACACGAATCCTGTGGAGTTACAAGGACTCTGGCTCAAGTATCAGGTGATACCCTGCTGGGCCAGATCCCTGCCCAACCCAAAGCTCATGCTTGGGCTCCAAGTTTAAAGCTCTCCGTGTTCACTCACATAGTCAGCCATTGCTCTCGAAGAGTGACAACACATCTTAGCGGCTAGGTCTGGAGGTTCCTCAGTCTCACCTATATGTTTTTCGAGAACTCTTCTTTGTACATCCTGTATCACCAGCAGATTCTGTCATGAGGAATTCCCCTCTGGGGCATCTGGAAGCCTCCCTTGCCAGCAGATGGTTAGGGCCACACTCTTAAAAGCTGGTTTCTCTAATTTCAACTCAGGAAGAAGAGCATGAGGTCTTGCATCCACTCCCTTACAGAAGCCTCCAGGGCTCTTTTTGCAAACTGATGAGCCACAGAACGTTTTATAAAATTCTGTTACATCTTTTTCCTAGGCAAGGAGAGTCTAGTGCCTTTACATTCACATAACTAAGACTAGCCACACAAATGATTGCTCTCATAACGGAAGGAGTCTGCTCCAGACGGACTTGTGTCTTCATTCCTGTACCCACTAGTTATGGTACCCCGATACAGCGGCCTAGACAGCTTGTCCGGGCCCTCTGCCCTCAGGTAAGATAGAGTAGCTTGGAGCAGGCCAACCCTCCCACTGTGACAACTTGAAAATTTCCTTCACATACCCTCCTTGCTACTAAGCCAGAGCCTCTCTCAACTTAAGCTTCTCAGCCCTCTGGGTGTGAAGTTTGTATTAAAGATATTGTTTTTAGGTACAAATAGTCCTTTTTAAACACAAACCAACCATCTCTTAAGGGTCCAGAGAAGAAGCAATCTGTTTTAACACTAGAGGGAAAACTGTATTGAACTGGGAACGAGCTCTACCACCTTCATATCCTTATGGGAATTTCAAGGGTAGTGTTGGTTATCTTTTGCCTTAAGTACTGACTTTAGTACCTACCCTTTGGTGAATTGGGGGATCACGTGCTGCTCATCTAAAAATTGCAGTCATATGCAAAATCTATCCCTCTCAGAGATCCCCACGGTACCCACATTCGATTAAAAATATTAAATGAGTTTTTATTGGTTGAGGCCATGCAAATCTAAAATGCTTACTAGGCTGTGCCTTTTCTGGTAAACAGAGATATTTTCTTCTCTGGCCACTTTATCTTGCAAAATGCTCACCACCTTCCTTAATGGGGTCAACTGTTCTGGGTGAGTTCTCTTGCACTGACAACCCTTGGGCCTGGGGCTTGCATTAGTGAAACCCTGAGGTCCGTAGAGAATGCATGTGAAGAGGCATTCAAATAGATAATCAGAGATGCTAATTAAAAAAAAAAAAAAGACTAGGTCCTGACCACACCTTCCACCATGCCCCACCCCTCTTCCAGGACCCCCCCTTTTTGCTGGGCCCACCCCACAGGGGACCCACCCTCTATAAAAAAATAATAAGTCCCGTCCTAGATGAATTGAAATCAGATACTCTGAAGATGGGTCCAGGTGTTGTATTATTTAAAATTTCCACCGGTGATTATGATGAGTAAGAGTTAGAGAACCACTGATATCCATTATCCTAATAAACTCTCTTAGCCACAAGTTGGACAAAGTAAAATGCACAGCGTGCTCACTTTGGCAGCACATGTACTAAAGCTGGAACCAGACAGAGAAGATTAGCACGGTCCCTGCACAAGGATCACATGCAAATTCGTGAAGCGTTCCATATACAAAAAAAAAAAAGTAAAATCCACAGCAATAACAGGCTGACAGAATCCAGTTCCTCATCTCCAGTCAAATATTTTCCCTGACTACGCAGTAAGTAGTTACCTCTCAATTCGAAATTATCGACTTTGCTGATGAGAATCCAGGATGAGGCAGCAGAGCACTGGGGCGCCATGCTGTCACGGTTGTTGGGGGATGGGGCAGTGCGCCCAGGCAGAGGCCACATTCTTAAAGGAAAGGCATTCCAGAATCCCCAGAATTTGTTTCGAAAGGCAGTATTATTATTCTGCTAGTTATCTACACCCCAAAACTTCAGAATTATCTTTGAGTTCTACTTTTTGTGCAATATCTGTGTCTCTCCATTCCCGTTCATTCTTCCTTCCACATAGTTCTGCCTTTTCTTTCTCATTGCCACCACCCAAACCGAGGCCCCTATCACCTCCTTTCTAAATTACTGTAATTCATCATGAGCCTCACTGGCCCAGATTCCTCTCTCTTCAAATCATCTTGCTCAATCCAAATAAATCTCTCTAAAATAAGTTTCCACCATTTCACTGCTGTATTCCAAAATTTTCACTGGTTCCCATTGCCTAAAAGGCCCAAATCCCTTGCCCCTCCACAAATTAGCCAAAAATCACCTTTCCAAATCTCCACTTTTCTAGTCACACTACCCCGGGCTGCTTGGATGCACCGAGCCCATTTTGAGCAAACACTGTGCATCCTGTGAAGGGTGGAGCTCTGCAATCGGACAGTCCTGCGAGCAGATCCCTGTTCTGCCCTCACGTGCCCGGTCAGTGTGGGGCGTTGTTTACCCCAGGCTAGGGCGCTTCACCTTCGCCACAGGTGAATAACAATACTGATTTCCTGAGGATTAATGAGTAAGTGGGTGAAACTATGCATAGTGGACACTTGGACATGGTAAATACTATTACCAGTTTGCTTGAACTATTTTCCTGGCCTGTGGTCGACCCTGTTCCCATTCCTTCCAGGACTGGTCATTAGACTGTCGTCTCTCAGTCTCAAACTCACCCCTCTGTGCGTGGCTGGGGGCCGAGGGCTGAGGCTGCAAACCGGTCCTGCTTTGCAAGCTGCTCCTCGTAGCTCTTCCAGAAGGAGGCGCTACAGGGAGACTGCAAGGCCTTTCTTCCCGTTGGACGTTCCTGTGGGGGTCATTCCAGCGACAGTTCCTCCTGCAGCAACAGTTCCTCCTGCAGCAGCAGCTCGGCCATTTGCAGGTTTTCCCCACACCCTCGGACCAGCCTCACTGCGCTCTAAGAGGCACGAGCAGCATCCGTGCAGGACCCCTGTACCAGCTCTGAAACTTCCTCTCCAGGCTTCTAATTTCTAATCCAACCTTTTCTCTTTGTTCCTCTACCCCTATGGACGGTTGCTGTTTCCTGCACTTCCTGTCTCTGAAATACCTGAGTGCCCTTTATGTCCTCCAGAACCTGGTTACTAATTCCTCATATTAAATTGTGTCTGCTAACATTACTGGTATGGCATGCCTTTACGAATGGGTGCCTGGCTGATATTCTTCCCAACACTTCTCCCCTCCAAGTTGAATACACACACACCTCATTGCCAGAAAGCCTCCACGGCCACCCCATCCCACGAACTCTCACAGATCCCCAGACTCACCACGGAGGAGAGATGGGATGACCTTGGAAATAAATTTCTGATACGACTCTCATCTTATCTTCGAGATGCTGAGGTCCAAAAGTTAAAGGCAGGCCCTCCACCTGGTTCTCTTGTTGGCTCGCTAGGACAAAGGGCCCACGTGTACCATTCACTTGGCCTTCAATCATTTGAGGCCCGGTAGCCTCTTCTAAATTACTGCCTTAGCATATCATTTAACTGAGACCCTTTAACTTAGCTTTAGGCATCTTTATAAAGGAACACTCCTGTGTGAGTCACTGGGCTCCAAATAGTACTTAGCTCTGTATTACACTGTATGTATGTGTGCTCAGGGAGGGAGGACTCCAGATAAAGTTCAGTGAATGAATGATTTAATTAATCCCAAGCTTTGAGCATAAGTGATGTCTGTATCTCTCATGTGTTCTAGATTATTACTAGCAATGATCAACATCTGAATCCAACAAACATCTGATAAGAGTGTTCCGGACTTCACAGATGCTGGAAGGTCTTCTGTTGTTTGCTTCTTACATGCAGCAGAACACAAGCTCTAATAGGATTTGATAAGAATGCATATACTACTAATTAGATAGGAAGTTCACATAAATTCACAGCATAGTTTTATCAGGTGATGTTTCCTCATTGATGGAATCTAATACTAAAAGTTATAAATAAGTCTTAAATAGGACAAAGCATTTTATAAAGTACAGTTTTCAAATTATTTCCATATATTTGACTGTAATAAAATAACCTTAAATTATGCATAGAGGATAGTCATTGCAATATGGGGAGTGACCGACACAGTGAGATTTTTTTCCAGCAATTTCTAGGGCAGTGCATGGCTGTGACAGCCTGCCACAGAACAACACGAGGACTCAGGGAGTGTGACCTGATCGTTGCCATGGTCCACACCTTCTATTCATGCTTTCCCTGCCACGTCTCCACTTCACTTCCAAAGAAGGTAGGCTCTGCCTTGGGGTCAGTCTGTGGAGACAAGTCATGGCAACCCCCGCGGCTGAGTGATGACAAAGAAGAGGGGCGGGAGGGCGTGGAGGAGGAGGCGCGTCTCTCCCCAAAGCAAGGCAATTGAGGATCAATTAGTTGAAACAATTTTGGCCTGTGCTAATTTCTTTATATTGATTTGGAAAATTTCATTGGAAATGAATTTGTGGCTCATGTTAGCAGATAATTAATCTCTTTCTCTGCTTGTTTTTGCTTTAGACTTTTTGCCAACCTTAGGTTTTAGGGAAAAATTGTCCAGTGGAGCAGAAAAGCATTCGGGGACAATATTAGGGCAAACATACATTAAGCACACTGTGTGCTGGATGCTGAAGAGCCGAGGGCAGAGTTTCCCAGGCTTTGCTGCGTGTTAGGATTACCTGGGCAACTAGGAAAATAAAACCATATACCCAGATGTCTGGGTTGTGCTCCATACCAATGCCATCAGAATGTCTGGGTAAATCTATAGTTTTGAAAGATTCCCCAGGTGATTTCAATGTGCAATGAAGATTGGGAACAACTGGGCTGGGGAAGAGACTGAGCTTTGGGGTAAAGCAGCCCCGGGCTCAGGTTCTGGTTCTGCCACTTACCAGCTGTGTGACCCCAGGAAGAAATGTAACATCTCTGAGCCCCAGTTCCTTCCTTGGCAAAGGGCGATATCAGTACTGCATCGAAGTGCTGTGGTAAATATTAAATGACATGATAAGAACGAAGAACACATGTTACTCAATAAACAGCTGTTGTTAAAGAATTCACAGACAGAAACAAAACTAACTCATTATACTTCAAGGCACAGTCAACTAAGTGTGGGAAGTAACCCACTGAGGGAAATGGGAGAAGCAACTACTGTCCAGGGAGGAACAAAGAAGGCTTCACAGAAAAGATGACCATCGACCTGAGTTTTGTCTTATGGGATGATTTGGGTTGGCAGAAAATGAAGAGAAATATCTTCCTGACAGGAGGAATAGCAAGTGGAGCCCTGGGATAAAGAAAAGCAGGTTCGGGGAACAACAGGGAGGCCCATGTGGCAAGAGCGAGGGGCACAGAGGGTGTGGTGGGAAATGTGCCAAGGATACCATGGAGGGCTTCGACTGCCCTTCTAAGGAGTCTGAGCCTTTCCCTGTACACAATGAGGAACCAGTACTATCTCTGAGGCAGAAATGGGGTGATTAAATCTCTGTGTTTAAGGTTGAAAAAGAGGAGTTTGGAGGGAAGTGAACCAGGAAGTTGGTAATGGCAGTTGAGCAGGGAGAGAGAGGGAGGCCCTGAATTCCAGAATGGACACAAACTGCAAGGCCACCTGGCAGCATGAGCTACTGATGAAATGTGGGAAGTCACCCTCCAAGGTTTCTATGTACATGGCTGGTTGTTCGTGTCATGTACACAAGATGGGTGACTTATAGGGTAAAGACTCTGAGTTCAGTGGGAGACATGACAAGTTTGAAGTGAATGTCCCACTGGCAGTTGGAAATTTAGGTCAGGACCTCAGAAGAGATGGGGTGGAGTCAAAGTGGGTGGGGAAAGTGACCAGCATGTGGGTGAAGCTGCGGGAGAGAATGACATGGTGCTGGGAGGGAAGCAAAGCAAGAAGGCCTTCCAGGACCAAGATGAGAACTTTGGGAGAGGCCCACATTTAAAGAGTGACAAAGGAAAACTTGGGTCAGAGAGCTTCAAGGAGAATCTGGAGAAAGAGTGTCATGAAGGCCAAAAGAGGAGACTTCCCAGGGTTTTGTGGTCAAATTGGAATTAGGAAATTGGGCAGTCATTGTTTTCCTTTGAAAAAGGAGGTTCTGTCAGGACAGAATTCGGAGGGTTGAAGAAGGAATCTGTGACAGAGTGTTGAGTAGAAGCTCTAAACAAGGGGTGAGAATGATGAATGGGAGCTTCAGGGAGATGAGACTGAAGAAGGGTTGGTCTCTATAGAAATACTTCACCACCCATTTAAATCAATGAGCAGGGGATCTGACACTGAGATGGTAGAGAAAGAGAGGAAAAATGGATGTGGTCACATCCTGGAGGAGACTGGAGCGCAGTGAGTAAGAGTGCAGAGAGAAGGAGGGCTGGGATCAAGAAGAAGACAATAGAGACGGGGAGTTAACAAAGAATTAATAAAATATTTTTAAATGGCATTTAGGACATAGCCGAAATGAGAAAGGGAGAGGGAGAAAGGATGGAGAGAATGACACACCTGAGTGATAAAGGGCTGAGTATCAAGAGCAGGGGTTGGGGATAAGCCAGATGGACAAGGTGAGCGTGGTGGAGATCTGCTGGGGCAACAGAAGCTGGATCCAGCTTCCTGGCAGCACTTCAGAGGCCAAGCATCGGATCCTGGCTGAGTGGGGAGGAAATGGAAGGGAGCTGGGAGCCTATGAGATTCCAGAAGAGTAAAGACAGAGGCTCTGATGAATCCTAAGAGAAGGCTTATTGGGAGAAACTAAAGGAAAATAATGGAGCCCAAGAGATTGTCCTCATTAAAGGAGAATGAAGACATCCAGGTTTTGGAAGTGAGGCAGCTATAAGGGGATTAGTCTATGGTGTGGCTTTGGGAGTAGAGTTCAAAAATCAAAACAGAATGAAATTATGACTGGGAAAGTATTTCCTAAGCTATAAGAGATGTACCATTTTTTATATGTTGTTTTCATTATTTTTGAATGGATATGGTGAGGATTATAGGGATAACCTAGTGCATGAGTCATCCATGTGGACACTGAGGTTGCCCAGGATAATGGCAAGAGAAGAAGGCAGGAGAAGAGAACTTTCTACATTTATTAGGGAGCCTAGGAAAGTGTCTGGATATGAATGGATGACAGGGAAGAGGATAGTACATCCTCATGCTGGACATGAACCTAAAAAGACAGAGAGTTTGTTTTAAAAAGTGTTGCAGAAACATCTGGGAAGTAGCACTGTGGGGTGAGAGGGACACTGACCCTTCTCCCAGGGCATGGGAGAACAGTCTCCACTGGTTAGAAATTGAAAGCAATGCAGCCATCAAGAAAGAATATTCAAGAAAGGCTCTTTGGATGGCAACAAACAGAAATCCACTCAAAATAGCACAAAAAAAATGGGCAGCTTATTCTAAGAATATAGAGATCAGACAGATTCTCTGAACAAGAAGCAACATGCAGCTAGGCTTTGAATGAACTGACGTTTATTTCTAGAAAGATGTTGGAGACCAAGGTAGCTTACTCTCCACTTTTCATTCATGTGATGGCCTCTCTTATTCTCTCTGTTGTTCAGCTTCCTTTCCTCTTTCTTAGTCTCGTTCCTCACTTGTTAAAATTTCACATGGCCCCACATGACTGCTGGCTCCAGCTCCTCGTCACGACCTCACACTCCCCACAGCCTGTCTCTCCCTCTTTCCCCTAGTTCAGTGAAAGAAAAACTAAGCCCTCTCCCCAGACATGTCAAGAGCCTCTGGCTGGCCTCTGGAATAGTTGCCCATAGGCCAGGTGTCTCCCCTCCTGGATAGCTACATAGGGCCCAAGTCCACTTAGGAGGTGCTGGAATGAAGGACAGAAGTGTTAGTCACGTGTAGTTCAAGACTTCACTAAATCCAGGGATGGGGGAGTGTGGAAAGTCACGCTTAAAAAGTCCACAGCAAAAAGAACCTAAAGGAAGGTTGACAGAGGACAGAGAGCCCAAGGAGGGGAATGAAAGTATCTGAATGCTTACATCTTGGTTGTCATGGGAGATCAAGGAGGTGGGAGCTGGGACGCAGACCGGCAGGCCAGTGTGCAGTGTGAGGGGTCAGCCCCCAGCCTCCATTCTCAAGCTTGAGGGAACCAGCTGGCCTGGCCCCATGGGCTAGTCGGGCTGAAAGTCCTCAGGCTGAGCAGGAACCAGGATGGCTGCATTAGTCAGGCCTTTCACATTTTCCTTCTTAGAGGAGAAAGGATGCCAGGTAGGAAGATGTGGTTACAACCCTCAAAATTCGAAGAGTTTAGGAAATCAATCCTGGGCAAAGCTGAACAAGAAGGCAGTTGTCCTCACAGTGTAAAAGGGGAAGTCAGCCATTGGAGCTTGGGAATGACTCACACCCATTCGGATGTTTAAGCTCACTGAGGTCATGTATCCAGAAGTCCCCACCGAGCCAGGTTTCTCCAACCATGGCCAGTGGGCTGTCCAGCATGCCTGCCAACAGCAGGCCAGCCTTTCTCAGGACACGGGGCTGCCATCCTGTGGCTGCTTGTTCCCCAGAGTTAGTGCTTCCAAGTATCAACAGAGAAACAGCATGGGCCCTGTAGAGGCGGAGCAAGAAGAGGGAGGGAGCCTTGCGCTGGTGGGAAAGCCACGGCATGTGGAAGGAATGAGGAGAGAAGCAGCAGAGAGAAACTGTCACAACAACAGTCTGGAAAATGCACATGAGCAAATACACTCGTTCTCAAAACACGTTCCATTTTCCACTAAAAGGAACCCAGAGCTCCTTTTAGGGGCAAAGACAGTACAAAACAAGCTTGGAATGTCTTGTTGTGCCAGAAAGCAAGGAAGTGACCAAAGAATGATGGGGACATGTCACAAAGACACAGCCAGACCGCATGGGCTCCTTCTAGCCACACGTGGCACCATTTGGACGTCCAAATAGCGATCATCACAAATCATAACCTATTGATAAAATAAGAACTCACCAGTCCTTTAGATACAAATAAACCCACTAATAAATTGAAAGTTGGTGAAGAAAAGGATATTTACATAGTGTCCAGGTCCTCCCCACAAAATACTTATTAATGACAATGGGTGGGGGGAGGGAGAAGAGTCACCTGGCAGATAAGCCTTCATCAAGTGATCTACATCTTCATTGCCAGTAATTGTACAAAAGGAAAACATATGTTTCCTAATGCAGTGAGAACACAGCCTTACTTTGGAGTGGTCCTGAGAAATCCAATCATGAGGAAATATCAGACAAGCCCAAACTGAAGGACATTCTACTAAATAACTGGCTCTCAATCTTCAAAAATGTTAAAGATTTGAAACTCAAAGAAAGTCTGAGGATCTGTTTCAGACTGACGAAAACTGAAGGAACAACGAAATGCTGTGTATGATTCCGAAGCAGAGCCTTTTGCTATATGAAAAGGAGTATTAGGACAACTGGGGGAACTTGAATGGATCGCTGATGTGGAGAGTGATGTACTGGGTCAACGTCTGTTTTCTGGTTTTGATAGTCATGCTGTGGTTAAGTAGACGAAGGTCCTTGTGTGTGGGAAATGCACACTGAAGTATTTGAGAGTGAGGGGGCATCATGTTAGCAGCTAAATCTCAGATTAATGGCCTACACTTCCATCTTTTCTGTAAATTTTTATTTCAAATGCTTACTATAAAAAAATCAGTCTCTCTGTTTTAAAAAAGGAGCTTTGCTTTAGAGTATGCAATGGGTTGAATGGGGGCCCCCAACAAAGTATATCCACATCCCAGAACCTGTAGGCCTGATGTTATTTAGAAAAAGGGTCTTTGCAGGTGCAGTTAAGGATGAGAGCATCCTGGATTATCCCAGTGGGCCCTAAATGCAATGACAAGCATCCTTACAAGAGACACCCGGGGAAGAGACACATAGAGGAGAGGCCATGTGAAGATGGAGGCACAGATTGGAGAAATGCGGCCACAAGCCAAGGTACACCCACAGCCACTTTTTCCACAAATGGGAAAAGGTACGTAGGGATTCTCCCCTAGAACCTCGAGAGGGATTGCAGCCCGGCTGACATCGTGATTTCAGACTTCTGGCCTTCAGAACTACAGAAAATACGTTTCACTTGTTTTAAGCCACGCAATTGGTGATAATTTGTTACCAGCCCTAGGGAACAAATACGGAATACTTTTCTCCTTTTATTTTGTTGGAAATAGAAAACTATGTAAAGACTGAAAGCAAGATGTGCTTTGGATGTCTTTACCAATTTAGACTACAAAAGCCAGGTGGAGAACATTCACCCTTTCCATGGGGAATGTTGTGCTCCTGAGAAAAATAACTTTCCAGGTCATAACACCACTGAATACTGCATCTGACCTTCACCATGGACACGCTGGGTGCCAAAGTTCTAGCTTGTTGGGATTCTTCCTAAGGCAGTGGTTCTCAACCCGGAGTGGTATTGGCCCCCAGGGGACATGTGACAATTTCCGGACACATTTTTGGTTGTCTCAGTTGTCAGATGGGGGTTGCTACTGGCATCCGGTGGGTAGAGGCTGGGGATGTGGCTAAATATTTTATAAAGCACAGGACAGTCCCTCACCACAAAGAATTATCTGGCCCACAATGTCAATAGTGATGAGGTTAAGAAACCCTGTTCTAAGGGAACAACTTCCTTTTTTGTTCTACAAAGAAACTTAACACTCTCTGTCAGGGTAAGAACAGGAGAAGGAAGGAGGAGGCATTCCACAAATCCTTCTGGACTGTTTTTTTCATTGTGGTAAGAAAAGATAACATGAAATCTACTCTCTTGACAAATTTCTTGGTGTATAGTTGCTAACTATAAGCGTTATAGAGCAGATCTCTAGAATGCATTCATCTTGCATAACCGAAACTTTATACCGTTTTAAAAACAGCAACTTCCCATTTCCCCCTTTCCCTATCCCCTGACAACTACCATTCTACTTTCCGCTTCTATGAGTTGGACTCCTTTAGGTACCTCATATAATGGAATCATGCTCTGACCAGCTTATTTCACTTAGCATAGTGTCCTCAAGGTTCAACCATATTGTCACATAAGCCAAGATTTCTTTCCTATTTAAGGCTGAATATAATTTCATTATATATATAGACCATATTTTCTATATCCATTCATCCGCTGATAGACATTTAGGTTGTCTCCACCTCTAGGCCATTGTGAAAATGCTACAATGAACCTGGGAGTGCAGACATCTCTTCAAGATCCTGATTTTAATTCTTTTGAATAAATACCTAGAATTGTTGGGTCAAATGCTAGTTCTATTTTTAATTTTTAATTTTTTCAGGAGTCTCCACACTGTTTTCCATAGCAGCTGCACCATTTTACATTCCCGCTAATAGTGTACAAGATTCTGATTTCTCTCCATTTCCTCACTGACACTTTTTATCTTTGGGTTTTTTGACAATAACCATCCTAAAAGAGAGAATATTTCTTTGGGGGTTTTATTTTGTTTTGCTTTCTGTCTCATTAATTTTGAATTGCATTTCCCTGATGATTAGTGATATTGAACATCTCATACACCTGTTGGCCATCTGTATGTCTTCTTTAGAGAAATGTCTACTCAAATCCTTTGCCCATTTTTAAATCAAATTATTTGTTCTTTTGCTATTGACTTGTATGGGTTCTTTATATATTTTGGATAGTAACCCCTTATCTGTTATATGGTTTGCAAGTATTTTCTCTCATTCTGTAGGTTGTCTGTTCACTTTGTTGATGGTTTCCTTTGCGGACCAGAAGCTTTTCAGTTTGATATCATCCCACTTGTCAATTTTTGCATCCATTGCTTATGGTTTTGGTGTTCTATCCAAGAAGTCATTGTTAAGACCGATGTCATGAAGTTTTCCCTGCATGTTTCCTTCTAGGAATTTTGCAGTTTCAAGTCCTACTTTTAAGTCTTTGATGCATCTTGAGTTGGTTATTGTATATGGTGCAAGACAAGGATCCAATTTTATTCATTTGTATGTATGTATCCAGTTTTCTTAACACCATTCATCGAACAGAATGTCCTTTTTCCATTGTGTATTCTTGGCATCCTGTAGAATTTCAATTGACTGTGTATGCATGGGTTGATTTCTGGGCTCTTTATCCAGTTTAATTGGTCTATATGTCTTTATGCTGGTAGCATATTATTTTTTGAAAGACTTTATTTATTTATTTGAGAGAGAGGGAGCTCACAAGTGTGGGGGAGGGGCAGAGGGAGAGGAAAACACAGATTCCCTGTTAAGCAGGGAGCCCAATGCAGGACTCGATCCCAGGGCTGGGAGATCATGACCCAAGCCAAAGGCAGATGCTTAACCACTGACTGAGCCACCCAGGCACCCAAGTACCATACTGTTTTAATTACTGTGGCTTTGTAATATATTTTGATACCAGGAAGTATGATGCTTCCAGCTTTATTCTTCTTTCTCAAGATTGTATTTGGTATTTGGGTTCTTTGCTGTTCCATATGAATTTTAGGATTATTTTTTCTATTTCTGTAAAAAATGCCGTTGGTATTTTGATAGGGATTGCACTAAATCCATCAGCCATTTTGGGTAGTATGGACATTTTAACAATATTAAATCTTCCAATTTATGAACATGGGATGTCTTTCCATTTATTTGTGTCTTTAATTTTTTTCTTCAATGTTTTGTATTTTGAAATCACAAGTCTTTAATCTCCTTGGTTTTTATTCTTAAATATTTCATTATTTTTGGTAAATGGGATTATTTTCTTACTTTCTTTTTTAATAGTTCATTGTTAGTCTTCCAGATTATTTATATGACCTCTAGTTCCAGAAGTCTGTGGTTTACAGTAGGATATGCGCTATGGATGAAGTGTGGGGAACAGAGGGTCTGGGGTTTCTCAGGAGTCCTAGTCTCATGCCTTTCCATAGGCTGGTCTTGAACTTGACCTCTCACATACGGAGAGAATTTTCAGGTGACTACTGTGAGTTGGCTCTAAACACACCCAAAGAAAAACTTCAATTCTGACTACCACACTACTTTGAGCAAACAGTGCCAGTGTCCAAGCCATGAACTCTGAGAGCCTAAGTTCTCACATGATACATGTTGAGAGGAAAACACTTCTAGGACTCTAGACACCTCTCCCTCCCTTGCTCCTTCCTCCTGCCTTCTGCTCAGCATTTACTGACCACAACCAATTCAAACAATATGCTAAATATTGGGAATGCAAAGATAAATATGTTACTAATTTGATAGGATAGGGAAATTACAATATGAAGTTCTGAGTGCTGTCATAATGCTATCAACAGAGGGAAAGTTTTTTTAAAAAGCTTCCTATACATGACAGGGAAATCAAATCAGGATTCAGATATGTCACAGGAGAGACATAAAATTGAAACAAATATCTCAAAGTTTGGTCCAATCCTTTCTTCAGCAGAAAATTGGCTGTGGGATATGTAGAGCTCCTAATTTTTGAAAGTCCAATGTGCTTTTTAAGTATCTGGTGAGACCTTCCCAAACTAAAAGAATCTAGAGATATTTTTTTAAGGCAAATATACATTTGAGTCCTGAAAATCTATGTGTATAAAACATTTCTTGCTGAAATTTAAATGTAACTTGTGAGTCTTGCTGTGGATGCTTTCGGGCCCCCTGAGTTTCAGGCTGTCAGTAGATATAACCGCAGTGGAGCAAGACAGAGAAATTCGGGCCTGGGGCAGCTGTCATGACTCACATTCACTGTTCTTATACGGATCATGTAGGAAAAGCAGGGGGATTACCTGAATGATCCTTTTAAGACATGTCTTTGTCTATGGTGACCAGCGATTGTTGGGCAATCTCATCTGACACTAAAGTAGTTGATTGAAATATCTAGTTGCCAGGTGCCTGGGTGCCTCAGCTGGTTAAGCGCCTATCTGCAGCTCAAGTCATGATCCTGGAGTCTGGGGATCGAGTCCCACATCCAGCTACCCACTAAGTGGGGAGTCTGCTTCTCCTTCTGCCTCTGCTCCTCCCCCTGCTCATGCTCTCTCTCTCTTGCTCCCTCACTCTCTCTCAAATAAATAAAATCTTTAAAATAAAATAAAACAAAATAAAATACCTACTTGCCTATAGTTTGGCTATTTTTAGATTCTAACATTTTCCAGAATCCAAGACCCTGTGCAAATATGGGCAAAGATGCCCAATGGAGTTGAGTACAGAGGAAGGGGCTCTTTGCAGCCCTTGCATATGAAATTGTAATCACAGTGCCATTTGAATAGCCGATACCCTTCCTGGTGACAGCTGTAGGCTCATCAGACCTGAGCCAGCGACTGCTTGGCTAATTGAAGTGCCCTGCAGGTTCTCTTTGCCCTCAAGAACCTTTCTGATAAATAGCTCTTGACCAGCTCCTTTTATGGCTATAGGCAGACCCAAGAGATTGAGATGTATTTTGGACACAATCTGATCCTCATTTCTCAAGGGTCTCAGGCCCTCATCTTTGCAGCAGTGGGCTCCAGAGGCTCTCGTGCCCTGGCCCCATGGCAGTCGCTTTTCCTCTGAAGATTCCCCCTTATCTCGAAGAAGAGAGGTGCCTGGCGCTCGTCACACTGTGCTGGGCAGTGACTAAGATAGTTGAAAGAAGGCATGTGGGGAAATCAGAACTGGCAAAGTTGTGTAGGAGAAAAGTGGCTCTTGACTTGTTCACCTTTTGAGAGCTTTTGGGGCCCACTGAGAACAAATTCATAAGCCTGATAGGATATCCTAGCTGTCCAGTTTTGTTGGTTTCCTACTTAGAAAAGCCACACCAAAGGAGAGAGTTACAGGTGTTACCTGGCATCAGGTGCAGGTGAGAACCCCATCCCAGGGACTGCACATGAGGACATTTTCCCCAGAGGACTGTGGCCCTTGCCCCAGGCCACAAGCATGAGCATATTGAATTTTTGCTTGTTGATGGAACTCAAGGCATAATATATATTAAATGAATGAATGAAGCAAAGAAAGAAGATGGTGGCTCATTAGAGCTTTGTGCTTGGGTCGCGAAGCAAACAGAAACAAAAATATGTTGTCCTTGTGAATTTTACTGAAGGGACTAAAAAGATCATATCCTGTGAAATCTCTAAAACTGCCTATTAATGATGCTATATCAGATGCTTAGGAGCAGGCTAGCCATAGGAGACAAAAACCCAAAGCTGAAGAGGATAAAAACTCATTCTGATATTCTTGTTGCAGAAGGAAAGAGGTTGTGGCTGTTTGTCAACGGTCTTGATGGGTTCTGGCACCCCCATCTCCTACGTCCTGTAATCAGTGTGGCCACTCATGTTCCAAACTGTGTCTGACCTCCCCTGTAGGAACCAAGCACTCTGTTCCAAATAGCTGCCACTTTCTAACCTCTTTTCCAGAAAATCCTAGAGGAAAATACTTTCCACCTTCTCCAGGTAGACTTTTCTTACTGGAGGGCACGTCTTCCTTGAGGAGTATAATATGGAGGGGAAAGAAAACTTCCAGGAGAAAGAAGGAGCCAAAAATGAACAGACAACTCTTGCAGGCTCTACTCCTAGCAGCCCATATTTAATGTGGAACTCTAACTGCGGAGTGAGAGCTATTCAGAAATGTATACCCAGGAGTGTAGCGAGCTATAATATATGAACTGACTTTGGAGTAACATGTAATATGCTTAACATAACATTGCAACCAGGGGAACCATTTTTTAAGAATAAAACAACGAGGGAGAATAAATATCATTAATACAGAATGAGTGACGTGGGAGTTCCCAGCGAACGGGATTTTCTCACTCTGACATCAGATTCTAATTGCAGAGGGACCAGCTTAGTTGTCACTAGCCAGCTTAAAAAAAAAGAAAAAGTAAAATGTAATTTGTTAGCTATAAGGTCCACAGGCCTTAGGGTTGATGAAAAAGCCCACTTGGTGGGGCCCCCTGGAGAGTGATAGTTACTGACTGGTCACCATGGCCGAAAAACCAGCTCTAATAGGCTCTCTCAGGTACTGTCACTGGGTTTTTCTTGGATGACTGGTGAGGAAATACAACACTTGAATTATGACCGCTGCCCCAAACCTTCACTTCTCTACTTTGTTCAGCTGTGTTGGCATCCATGGACGGCTAAAGGACCCCAGGACCCTTCTGGGGGGATGGCGGGGTGTGGCCAAGGGCCGTGGCCAGCACCAAGGAGGACTGAGGAGAGGATGCGGACCACATGCTGCCCAGATCGGGAGCCTGCAGCTCTTCATGGTTGCACGGTGCCCGGGTTCCTCTTCATATCCTGTGGCAGGCCCCTGCCTCATAAGGAAGGATGAGACACTCAGGAGGACCACGACCCTTGTTCATGGGATCCTCCTTTGGATTTGATACTAGTCTTGTCCAACGTTTACCAAAGTAAATGTTGCAAGACATTCATAAGTATTCTTTATAAATGGGGAGGAGAAGCACTGGGTTAAGCCAACTTCATTAGGTTGGGAGGTCTCAGGACTTTGGACATGGGAATTTCCAAGAGAATAGTCAAGGCGGCAAGGTATTCCAAAACAGCGTTGACTGGGCTAAGAGTTCTCAAACCCGTTGTGGGACACACTGGTCCCATTTCAAGTACACACACAGCATCCTTGTGTTTATGCTTCTATCATCTAATCTAGGAATGTTAGTTCCCTGTCTACTGTCATAACACATACGGCTGCAATGTGAAGAAAAATGCGGAGTCTGCCTTGTCTTCTGAGATCTGCTCAGGCTCTTTCCGGCGTGTTTGAGAGGCAGTGGGCCCTAGGCCACTCTCCCCAGCCAGCAGGGCAGCTGACGAGCGGCGTGCGTCCAGCTCCGGAGCCCAGGTCGGCAGGGAGGCAGCGGCAATGGGAGCCTTAGCCCGTGGCTCAGCTGCACGGAGGCCGCTGCCCAGGTGTGAGGAGTTCAAACCCAACTCCTGGACTCGGTAGCTGCTGTCACGCGGGCCACGCCAGCACCTACTTCACAGAGTGGTTTGGGCAACTGGAAGACATCATGCAGTTGAAGTACCTGGCATGGTACCTGGTACACGATAAATATAAATAACGGTCATTTGGGGAACATGGGATAAGAAGAAATAATGTGTCCCAAATGAAGTGATAATTTGGCAAAGTTTTCACAAAAGTTCTTCATTAAGCTGGCGTTCTAAGAAGGGAATACATATATTTTATTTCATTTTAATGATTTTTTTCTCTGCACCCTAAGAAAATGATGCTCACTTCTGGTTTAGCATCATCTTCTCCTGTCTTTCCTACCTTCTGGACAACATTTGTCAGCTTTTACATTCTAGAGCACAGACTATAGAACGTCTAGTTCTAGATAACGAGAATGCCGTATGCAGAACTCGGATTCCCTGTGGTCCGGGGGGCAGGACAGACAAGTAAACGTACAAATACACCAATGGGGAAAAAGCTGCATTTCGAGGTGCAATTGGGAGAATGTGACAATACCTAGGCACACAGTAGGTCCTCAATAAATGTCAGTTGCCTAAAGGAATGAATGAACAAATGGATATAATTTATACTGGAAGTGAAGGAGGTCATCTTTGATTTGAGAGGCAGAATATCTTTGAGATGTTAACTCCTATTTTCTCCCTGCATTCTCCCTTTTTGTTATTTCAAGGAGGAGTCCAGATTTTGTAGTTCTTTGCCCCAGAAAACTACCGGAGAAGCAGCCTGAAAGAGCCAGTGTTTGGAGGGGCCTGCTCCCTCCTGCAGAGACTGTCCTGGGTGTCCCTGGGGGAGAGTGGAGGAGCTGAGAGGCATAAAGTGGTGGTCTGGGGGCCCAGGAGCAGAAGGGGCAGCAGGGAGACACACTGGGTGGAGGGGGCAGGTGTCTGGCACAGGGTGGGGCCTCAGGTCCTGCAGCTCCTGTGCGCCACCAGACTTCAGGGACGCTGAGGGCTTGGAAAATGATACTGTCAGAGACCCCAGGACACAGGACTTTGGAATGAAGTTTTCATGATCTGGGGGCTCAGAGCAGGAAGTAGGTGGTTAAAAAAGTTTGGTGTCATTTTTTCCCCCTTAATTATACTCATTCCATGCCCTCTCAAATTGTAACCTATGCCCCCTTCCCTGGAAAAGCACACACAAACTTGAGGTTTGCTTGCCTTTTGACGAGGGTCAGTTGAGGTTTTCAGTTCCAAAGTTTTTCTTCCTAAGGTTGGTCACACACAAGCTTCAAGGCTGAGGACCCAGGGGAAGATGACATTGTCTTAGGCTGGACACAACAGGAGACAAGCTGGAGAAAGAGGGGAAGAGAACCTGCTTCCTTTCCGCCCTCTCCGCGCCTGCCAGAGAATTAGACAGTACTCTGGAGGACACAGACACTACCTGAAGCTCGTCCGTCCCCTAAGCTCCCGCAGCTCTGGAAAGGGGGCCACCACCTCTGCCAGGCATTTTCACTGCAGCCAATTTCTGTCTGTTCAGCCTAACCGTCTTTGACCCTCAAAAGCCAGAACAGTGTGACTAGTTCCTTCAAGTCCCCTCCCCTTTTAAATTTCAAGTTGTCTTGTGACTCAGCACACAGATTTGTTTTAGCTTGGTGAAGTGCATGGTCATGGGGCAAGGAGAGGAACAATACAAAACAGTGGAAGGAATGTAAACATGTCTTAAACATATTAACATAGCCCCTGAAGTTCCACATTGAAGAAAGAAATAATTAAAAAAAATAATGGAAAGAAAGATCAAGTTCACTTAGTCCATGGGTGTAAGGTGTTAGGGTTTACTGTATTGGGGGGCACATGGTTGAATATCTTTGCTGTTCTCATTAGATATTGCAGAGTAACATTAAAAATAAATTTGTTGAAGACCATAATGGAGAACCAATTATTAGGGAATGCCCAAATGGGATCATTCCTGGACAAGAAGGAACCAAAACAGAAATTTCTAGAAAAGAACAAAAAACACTTCACAGCAAAATCTAAGGGGCAAGAAAGCTACACTTAGAGAAAAATTTATAGACTTAAATACCTCTTTCTTAAAATAAAATAAAAATAAACCAAGTATTTGTCAGTGGAAATTAGAAAAACTGTAATTCTTCTAAACAAGGGAAATCAAGAAGAGCAAATAAAGATAAAAACTTAAAATATTAAAATACAGGGCAAAAAGCATAGTTGAATATATCAGCAAATCTAAAACTTGTTTCTTTGAAAGAATAAATTAGTTAAACTTTGTGAGGCTGATGAAAGGAGGAAAAAGGAGAACAAACTTATACAAAATTAGAAATGAAGAGAAATAATCACAGATACAGAAGATACATATAATATATATATAAATAATATCATTATAAATATGTGTGTGTGGTGTGTGTTACTCTGTGGTAACACATTTGAATGCCTAGAGAAAACGGTAATTTCCTAGAAAAATATCAACTAAACATAAGAAGCAGAATATTTGCACAGACCAATCACGACTGCAGATGATAAAAAAGTGATTAAAGATCTATATCATTAACAAAGCACTAAAATCAGATGTTTCATGTCTGAGTTTTACCTAATTCTTGAAAAGCAAGTAATGTCAATGTTTAAATATTAAATTTCCATATAAAAATATGGAAAGCTCCCCAATTCTTTTTATAAAGGCAGAATGACTTTGATACTAAGTACTGATAAAAGAAGTTAAAAAAAAAACAAAACCCTACAGATCATTCCCATTTGGTCATATTGTATTGTTTCCTGTATACAGTGCTAGATCAACTTGCTAGTATTTAATTTAGAAGGTTTGTGTTGGTATTCCAATAAACACATATAAGCTGAGGCTAAGGGACACTTATTGTTCTGCTTGGAGGAAGGATCCTCATGGAGGAAAGCCCATCAGAATGGATTTTGATGTCCCTTCATATAGAAATATAAGGAGAAAGCAGGAATGCAACTTGGATTCCAGTTGCCATCTCAACAAGAAGACAGGAACCATGGACCTTGAGCAAAGGCGTAAGAACCATGTAAAAATGATCATCTTAAAAACTGCTCTGCCATATTGGCTGCTCTGGCTCCGCCTCCCCATAAATTTGCATGAAACCCTTAACAAGGCCTGAATGCTTATCCTCAGGGGCGGCAAAACAAGGCAGGAGCTAAAAAGACAGCAACTTCCCTGGCATCCAGGCCCAGGGAGACCAGAATGGCAAGAATGAGTCATGATTGCTCTCAAGAGTTGAGCAGAGTTGAGCAGAGTAGTTGAACAGAGACGTGGAGGAAAGGGAGCAATTGGGGTCACAGCCTGTCTGAAGAGTGGCTCTGGGTTATAAGGGGAAAGGTCTCTTAAGTTGGCAGAAGTTTAGAGAAGCCTCCCTCCTCCTCACATGGTTAGATCCTTTCATGCGCCATGGATTCATTTCGTTCAGCGATCTCTATTATTCCTGTGTCTTTATTCTGTCCCCATATTTTCTCCACCTTTACCTCTCCCATTCACTCCCTTTCTCCCCTCAAAGTCTAACTTTTGCTCCCCTCTCCAAGAAAACTGCATTGAAGTCCTAATTATTAAATTCACAAGGTGCTTCTAAATCCTTATGTTACATTTCTTTGCTGGATCTCCTGCAATAGGGTTTCTAACAATTCACACTGGGCCATTTCCATTTGCTTTGGCCTACGGGCTCTGGAAACTTTCACTTAGAGCTTATTGCAGTCTAGAGTCCCAAATGAGGCCAAAATCTCTTTGAACTTTGGTTTTCCCATCTGTTAAATCAAATAATTGTATTAGGTAATTACTATATTTTCTTCCAGCACAAATTTACAATTCTAAGCCTTCCTTGGTCCTTCTCTGCTGGAACCAACCCCTTTCCTCTGACTGTGAATTAAATTTTATTTGTGCCTATCATGAATTGTATCAATTTGTTCAACAAATCATTTGAACATCCACTTCAGGTCAAAATTTCTGTTGGGGGGAGAAGCAAAGAGGCAAACAAGGCAGACTCATTCACTGCCCTCAAGAGCAGCACAACTGGTATGGATATGGGAGCTCGACCTCTTCCAAGATAATTTCCTCAGAGCAGAAGCCAGCTGCATCTCCCCATCAGAGCTTTGCACAAATGCAGTAGAAAGAAAAACTTGCCAGGCACCTGGGTTGCTCAGTCGGTTAAGCGTCTGCCTTCAGCTCAGGTCATGATCCCAGGGTCCTGGGATTGAGTCCCACATTGGGCTCCCTGCTTCTTCCTCTGCTTTTGCCTCTCTCTCTCTCTCTGTCTCTCATGAATAAATAAAATCTTGAAAGAAAGAAAGAAAGAAAGAAAGAAAGAAAGAAAGAAAGAAAGAAGAAAGAAAGAAAGAAAGAAAGAAAGAAAGAAAGAAAGAAAGAAAAACTTACCAAAAGAATGAGAAGCCCTTGTTCACCTAAACATTACCTGCCCACTTACTTTGCTCTTGGATGAAGGACAGGAGCCAGCAGGAAGTCCAGCTGGGAAGGAGATGTGGTGGTGGTGCTTTCCGCGCGTACTGCCTATTTTAACGCTCATGGGAAAAGTTTCTGGATTCTAAATAAAATGGAAAACAAACTGTAAAAGACAGTCCTTTTTTTAAAGCACTGGATTGAGATTTTAAATAGAGGTACTTTTCACTTCAGATAGGGGATTCAATGTTATTTATTTTTCTTCTTTTGCTTAAGTAAAGCCAGATGTT